>NC_092859.1:25486132-25700973 GCF_032062135.1 Pyxicephalus adspersus
CACTATTGATGTCAGTGAGTGAATATTACACCACCATTGGTGTCAGTGGATGAATATTACCCCACTATTGATGTCAGTGAGTGAATATTGCCCCACCATTGGTGTCAGTGGATGACTATTATCCTACCATTGGTGTCAGTGGATGAATATTACCCTACCATTGGTGTCAGTGGGTGAATATTACCCCACTATTGATGTCAGTGAGTTAATATTACCTCATCATTGGTGTCAGCGGATGACTTTTACCCCATCATTGGTGTCAGTGGGGTGAATGGGGCAGATTTTTTCACCTTGAAGTTTAGGTTCTAGATCAGGTTACCTGGAGGTTTGGGTTTTGCACCAGGTAGAAGGGATTAAGGTTAGTTAGGAGGTGTGGAGTGCAGTTTGGGAACCACAGGGTAAGTGCAGGGAAGGTTGGGCCCCTGGTTCGAAAATTTTGTATACACAGAAAGATGTTCAACCATTGACTTTTATTCTCGCCAAATCACCTCACACAATTCACTCAGCACTGACAGCAGCAGGCGTGGCCAGTGGTGGTTTGTCCACGCCCCTTCTCTGATTGGCAGGTTGCGCACCGCTTTGCCTGTCTTTGGTTTGTCCCACTCCGCGCTCCGTATTCTGGGTGTAGCAAGATGGCGGCGTCCATGCTGAGCAGGGTTTGTGTGACCCTGCGGACCCCCGGGCTGTGCGGTGTGACCCCGGGCAGGGTGCAGCACTACAGCAATGGCGTGGCAGTGTCAGGAAAAGGTAAGAAAATAAATGTACAGCTTTGTGTGTCTGTAAGGACTAAGACTGCGCTCTGTCTTAGGAGGAAACCACAGCATCCGTCATGTCTCCTATCTGTGTCAAGGGGATTACACCTTTCAGCATGTCTCCTGTCTGTATCAGGGGGTCTTTCACCCTCAGAATGTCTATGATCTGTATCATGATAGGGCACTGCTCCCATTATATTTTCGTTCTGTATCAGGAGAGGCTACAAATTCCAGCATGCCGCCTGTCAGTACCAGGAGGACTACAACTCCCAGCATGCCTTATACTTGTAGCATGGGGATTACAACATCTAGCATACCCCATAATAGTGCCAAGGGACTGCAACTCCCAGCATGCCTTATATTGGTATCAAGGGATTACAACCCCCAGCACGCCTTATATTTGTAGCAAGGAGACTACAACTCCTAGCATACCTCATAAAAATGCCAAGTTACTGCAACTTCCATAATGCCTTATACTTGTAGCAAGGAGACTACAACTCCCAGGATACACCACAATAGTGCCAAGGGACTGCAACTCCAAGTATGCCTTATACTGGTATCAAGAGATTACACCTCCCAGCATGCCTTATTATTGTAGCAAGGAGACTACAACTCCCAGCATGCTTTATAGTTGTAGCAAGTAGACTACAACTCCCAGCATGCCCCCTACCTGTATTAGGGGTCTGCAACTCTCCTGCATACCTCCTATATGTAATAGGAGAACTAAAACACCTAGTGTGCTTCATACCTGTACCAAAGGAACTACAACACCCATCATTCTTTATACTTGTACCAGGGGATTACAACTCCCATCATGCCTCCTATCTGATCTAAAAGGCATAACTGGACTTGGCATTCATCCATTCTCAGGAGGACTACAACTCCCAGCATGTTTTGTATCTGTTTTGTTAAGGAATAACTGTAAGTTCTATTATTCTCTCTGTATTATGACAGCCTCCAATATGCATTCCGTCCAGTTGGCAAGGTTCTAGATGTCATGGGAGGACAGAAATATATCCTGTCATTGGAGAAATACATAAATTACTATTGCTGATCCCTAATTCTGTATTACTAGTTACCTGGCTGTCATGTTGATACTCTGGCATCAGTGCAATCTGTGAGTCCTGTAACAAGTGGATAACAAATTCTGACATTTCTCTCACTTATTTGCTGCTATTACAGGATAGGGACTCAGATAAACAATAAATCCGCACACAGCCAGGCAGATAGCATTTTTAAAAAGAGGTCAACACACATTGTTCTGCCATCAGAGGGTCCAACAATACCCAGAGTAACTTGTAACCCACAGCTTGGCCTGGATGTAAAAAATCAAAGCATTTCATGTGCATCTGTTTTAGGAAGAACTACAAATCCCAGGATCTTCTGTTGGTTGAACCACAACATATCAGCTAGACTGTTCTACAGGCTTAGACTACTTAAATTACCATAAGAGAGCATTACACTTACCAGTCTCCTAAGTGGACCTGTCATCTGCTTATATACACAAGTAAGGGAAAGAAGTATTTGATCCCCTGCTGATTTTGTACGTTTGCCCCCTGACAAAGAAATGACCAGTCTATAATTGTAATGGTAGGTTTATTGTAGGTGTGAGAGACAGAATAAAAATAAAAGAACCCTCAAAAACCCAGTGCTCAAAAGTCAGAGCTTGATGTGCATTGTAATGAGTGAAATAAGTATTTGATCCCCTATCAACCAGCAAGATTTCAGGCTCCCAGGTGTCTTCCCTGTATGCAGGTAACAAGCAGAGATTAGGAGCAACCTCTGTAAGGGAGTGCTCCTAATCCAAGCTTGTTACAGTACCTGTATAAAAGACACCTGTCCACAGAAGCAATCAATCTATCAATCAATCAGATTCCAAGCTAGCCACCAAGAGCAAAGAGCTGTCTAAGGATGTCAGGGACAAGATTGTAGACCTACACAAGGCTGAACTGGGCTACAAGACTATCGCCAAGCAGCTTGGTGAGAAGGTGACAACAGTTGGCATGATAACTTGCAAATGGAAGAATCACAAAATAACTGTCAATCTCTGCTTAAAATAGCACATGTACAGGCCCGTCTGCAGTTTGCCAATGGACATCTGAATGATCCAGAGGAGACTGGGTGAAAGTGTTGTGGTCAGATGAGACCAAAATTGAGTTGATTAATTGGCATCAACTCAACTCGCCAAGTTTGGCGGAGGGGGAATGCTGCCTTTAACCCCAAGAACACCATCTCCACCGTCAAACAAGGAGGTGGACACATATGCTTTGGGGGTGTTTTTCTGCTAAGGGGACAGGACACTTCACCGCATAGAAGGGACAATGGACGGGACCATGTTCCATCAAATCTTGGGTGAGCACCTCCTTCCCTCAGCCAGGGCATTGAAAATGTGTCATGGATGGCTATTCCAGCATGACAATGACCCAAAACACATGGCCAAAGGATCAAAGGAGTGGCTCAAGAAGAAGCACATGAAGGTCCTGGAGTGGCCTAGCCAGTCTCCAGACCTTAATCCTATAGAAAATCTGTGGAGGGAGCTGAAGTTTGAGTTGCCAAACATCAGCCTCAAAACCTTACTGACTTGGAGAGGATCTGCAAAGAGGGACAAGTGGGACAAAATCCCCCCTGAGATGTGTGCAGGCCTGTAGGCAAACTACAAGAAACATCTGACCTCTGTGGTTGCCAACAAGGGGTTTGCCACCAAGTACTAATTCCATTTTTTGCGAAGGGATCAAATACTTGTTTCACTCATTACAATGCACATCAAGCTCTGACTTTTAGGCACTGGGTTTTTTTTGTTGTTATTCTGTCTCTCACACCTACAATAAACCTACCATTACAATTACAGACTGGTCAGAAGGCAAACGTACAAAATCAGCAGGGGATCAAATACTTCTTTCCCTCACTGTATATCATTGTAACACTTCTGGGTATTTGTTTCCACTCGCAGAGATATCATTACTCCCCAGATCACAAATACATCCTGTATATGTGTGATATGCACATGGCACCATGCATTAAAAGCAACCAATCACATCCAAGTTCTCATTAATAAACCTTTTCATATGCTGCTCTGTGTAAACCTTTTAATTGCGGACAGCATTGCTATACAAACCAGTGTTATACCTGAGATGCTCTATCCATTTGTTATATTGGAAATAGTTTATTTTTAATGTTTCTTTTTTTTTCAGTCCGCAAAAGGCCACGTTCGCAACCAAGATGGGACAAAAGCCAAGTAAGACTCCTTAAACTGTAACAATGGCACAAATGACATATTTGTATGTCTGTCTTTAGCAGTAACAGTAATTTTTTGTTTTTATTGTAACTTCCCTCCTCTTTCCACACCCTATAACGAATGTTTCATATTTAGATCTATTGTTTGCTGTTTGTTCTGCAGGTAAATCACACAGCTGTTTTGTCATCAGATCTTTTCCTATTATTTTGTGCTATTTTTTATATTTAGAAGGTACTGGATAACCAACACATTTCAGGCATCTGTGTCCTCTACATCAGGGCTAACACAAGATATTTTGTTATAATATAATCATGTAGGAAATGTATTTACATGGGTGCGTAAATAAATATAGAATGTAACATATATAAAAAATGTTGTTTGTAATACATATGACTAGGGGTGTAAGAAAATATTCATGCGCTTAATATAACATTAGGTTTAGTGAATTTGTACATTAAATTAAAAACCCCTTGAAACTAAATTTCAATTTATAGGTACCAGATCTTTATGTGAGCACAAACAATAGGCAAAGGGTCGTGTTTCTATTTTAAAAAGGACCTCCAAAAGGGAAAAAGGCCAAAAGATGGGATTTTAAGGTACTTTAACAGTAAAATTTCCTTATAACGCTACACGTTTCGCAAATCTGGTCTGCTTCTTCAGGAGTTCAGTCCAAAACACCCTTAATGGTCTCATACATATATCAATAATGGTGGTAGCAATAATGATGATAGGTATGCATAAAAAAACCTGATTATTACGTCACAACACGCGGCAGTGACATCCATTGTTTTCAAACAATACTGCAGCAGTACAGACCACAATATGGATTGGGCCGGCAGTGAAGCAATTAGGCTGGATCCTTGCAGAATCCAGGCACCACCCTCCTACAATTTCTTCCCACCTGGCCTTAAAATAAAATTCTTGGTTGAACACTGCATTACTTTTACAATTTTCACAATTTTCAAATTGCAATATATGTTTTGTTTGCAGTTTTGCAATATATTTTATTATATTGGTCATATTCCCTGTATCCCAGTACTCATTTTGTCACTAGATACTTGCCAGTACACAGCCCTACATATATCTATTATTGGCCCTGATGAAGAGGGTGCAGAATTCCCGGATAAGTTTATATTCCTGAAACCTTCAAAAAGCAATTGAGTGGTATCGAATATTCCTTTCAATTCAGATACTGGACCATTTCCACCAGTTTATTTTATTTGCTGTCCATGTCTATGTTGCATGGATTTCTATTTCCTTAAACTGTCAATTGTTTTTATGTTTTGGTTCCAATTCTTTTCTTTTCATCCGATGTCCATTTAAACACTCCATAAAAAGGATATTGTTGATATTGTTTGGTGTTGTTTTCATACAAAATTGTTCTTATTCACTTTTTTTACTGCTCTATTTCAGACATTGGCTCCCCGTACAGAAAGAATGCTTCCAGATCAAGACTGGACCAGCGTATATCCGTCAGCTGCGTCATTCAAGCCATCGACTGTGCCCCTTCCAGTACGAATGGGCTTTCCCATGAAACGGTCGGCACCCCCGGACAAGTATGGTAACCTGGAACTCGTGAAGGTAAACATGTGCCAAGCAATGGCAAAGAAAGAAGACATTAATATTGCAGGCAGGGTTTTATTTATTATGTCTTCAAAGTTAATGCGATACAGACCCAGACAGTTGCAGCTGAGCATCTTATATAATATGTAAAGAAGAGATTACTGTTAGTTCATAGTAATAAAGCAAGAAGGCTAAGAGGTATTACGAGTATGCAGACACTGTCTGTTCTTGTTAAAGATTACCTTAGCCTCACCCCTAACTCCTTTTAGAACAGTAAAGCTGTATACTATATTAACCTCCTTAGCAGTAGTCCCAAGTGTGGCTCGGGGTGAATTATCCATACCAAAACCAGTAACCCCGAGCCACACTCGGGGTGGAATTGCCAGGGAGTTTAAACACCTTACCTGGTAAACGGTGCTTGTAGCTTCTTCCAGCGAAGCCCAGCATCTTCTTCCACTGGCGATGCCAGTCATCTGTGTAACCTAGTGATGCACGGCTGGCATCTTCGTCGGCGGCGTGTGAACATTAGGGACGCCAGGCCAGAAATAGCAGATGCCGGCCGGGCATATGTGTGTGTGAGCGTGTGGCTGGGGGGCGGTATTTTGAAATTTACTGTTCTGACATTTAGAAATACTTAATATTATTACCTCCAGGGAGGTTAAAGGACTACTAGGGTGGGGGTTGGCACCAGTGCAAAGCTCAAAGTTTAATTTAAAAGATAAATAAATAAGATCTGCTCATAGCTTCAGCCATACCATTACTGAAAGATAACCCGCCCCCACATCTCTACTCTCTGGTACAGCTATTATTTCTCACTTCTGGGTATGCAGAATATTTGCTCCCACTCTGGGTGTTTCTGCTCATCAGATTTTACAAGACGTGTGGTGGAGGTGGCAGGGGGATGCACAGAGGAATTGGACTCATCTGTGGTTTTTATACACAGGAATTATATTACTTCTGCTTTTACAGGTGACTTATAAGGTATGAGTGACCCTGTGGTGACCTTCTTCAGATCTCCTATGTTAACAGGTGGTCAGATAGGTGCACTTGTGTATTTAGGGCAACACCACATTGTGGGCAGAATAATAATAATAAGCAGCATAGAGATGAGCTTGATTGTCTAGTTCAGATGTTTCACTTGCGTACCTTTTTCTCGTTCCACTACCACTCTGGTCCTTTACCTGTGTGAAAAATAAACTTTGTAACTTTAATCAGCTGCATGGGGCTCACTCAATATGTAAATGCTTGTGATTTGTCCATTGCCTCTAGGGAGGGCAGGGATAATTAAAATAAAATTTTCTTCTTTTTAATAACATCTCTTATTTCTTGATACATTTTTAGATTCCCAACTTCCTGCACCTAACCCCCATTGCTATTAAGAAGCACTGTGCTGCTCTGAAAGGTGAGTGCTCTGCTTTTTGGCAGGTAGGTTGGGGTGGGGGGGAGTTAAGGGTCGCTCATCGCTGAGGAAAAACTCATTGGAGTTCTGGCATTTTGAACAGGTATTCCTTTTACTGGTATAACAAAATGCTTCAGTGGTACATTTTACAGGGTAAAAGACAGCAATTTTTAATTGTGTGGGTTTCTATATCTTTTATATTTGACACAAAGTTCCGAGAGACCTACAAAGGTGTCCAAAATGACAGTAGGTATAACATGCTCTGAGGCTCCCCTTGTATAATTGAATCCTGAAACTTGTTTAATAGGGGGATGTAACTATTGTAATGAATTATTGGGCTTGTTTTGTTTGTTAGGCAGTTTAGTAGTCATGTGATTAGAGCGCCATCTAGTGGATTACTCCAAATTCCAAATGATACTACAAAGTATTTTCCTGACAAAAAAACAAACAAAATACTTTTAATGTTCTAACCATAATAAATAAAGATACACAAAATTACTATATATTCCCATTAAAAGTTTTCCTTACCAACCTGCCCCTGACTTCCACATTAAAGGGTATATAAATCTTAATCACTTCTCTCCCTTGCTTTTGTTCTTTCAAATATGCAATTAAAATAAATGTTGTGAGCTGACAACTTTCATGCTCTCTGCCTCTTCTTTTTTCACTTACACTGTTCCTAGCTTTCTTTGGGGACTGAAGAACGTCTTCCTCTGTATTATTGGAAAAAAGGGAGAATGTTCTGCTGTCCTGTCCCAAGGTGACAGTGTTGCTATTCTTTGCCCAGTACAGTAAGTGAGCATTGTCATCCTTGGACTGGACATGTGTTACTAGCAAGATCAACAGGTTAAAATAAAGGGAAATAAAGCTTGAAAAAAAAAAACTAATGCAGATCCACATCTAATGACTGGCAAACTGTAAAATATTTCTGATCTTGGTTTGGATAGGTTCCAATTTAGGGGTGGACTTTAATGGCCCATGTTTTTCCTGCGGGGACAAACGGTATTATTTTTCTATACAGTAAAATAATATAAATTATTAATAGTAAAAATATGAGGGTCTTTTGAGTAAAGCCATGTAGCAGTGTTTTGAATAATGCCAATGAATTCTGGGTACAGATGGGAATTATGTATTTGTATATTTTATAGACTTTTGTAGCGCTTGGCCAGCTGCACTCTCTGATGATGACAAATGCAACCAGCATTTCCCTCTGGAGCTCACGTCTGTGGATTATGTGTTTGCTGGACCATCCATCCGCAACCCAAAAGCCAGGATAGTGACCCTTCAAGTGAGTACCGCAGCCATTTATGTTATCTGTAGCTGAGAACTCCCAATCAAAAACACTGCTGAGTTAAAGAATACACAGGGCTCATCACTATATGTTATTTTTGTACAGGTTTATTTAGGTTTTTGTCAACTTAAAAAGTAGCATTTCAAATACAAATGGAACCTGGTGAAAATAATTACAGGGAGGTCGAGCTACCAATATTTCCTGCTCTGGTCTGATTGCTACATTCCTTATTACATAAATAACAATCTGGCAGAGATGGTACCATCCACTCATAGGCGCAGCAGATGTGCAGACTACAGAGATGGTAGAAGTGTCTTATATTTGGTGCAGTAGATATGCATACCTGGAAATTCAGTGGAGGCATACAGGAAACCCCTCATAATAAGCATATCTAATGTGTAGACCTAGGATTTTGCAGTCCCTGAAAGATAGAACAAATGTAAGATGGTTGCATACTTTATGACCCGCTATAGGCTTGGGTGGCAAGTTTTGGACAAAATAAACTTTTTATTGGCAGTGGGGGGCATGTCTCATCTGTAGTATTCCCTTACTGAAAGCAGCATGCCACAAATCTTGAGTTGGAAACTTCCCTTTGTCCAAGTAATGGGTATAGATGTTCTGTTGCTCTGATTACCATGAAGTGGGTTGTGTCGATTTTCAGTTTGCCCACAAGCAGGTCTAAATCTGGTTTTCTAATTTTGGCCTTTAATTGCAGATTCTCAAATGATCTGACCACCTACAGAACTAGTTATTAAACATTGTGTAACACATGCAGACAGTGACTCTTAAGCTTTTGATAAAATAGAATCTCAGGGCTCTATTTATAAAACGGACAATCAGACATTCCCATATGGGAATCTTCTAGGTCCATGGGTTTTAATGACCGTAATAGTTTCCTACCAGGGGATGTTTGAGGGGATGTCTTATTCCCTGTTTTATAAATGGAGCTCTTGGGGTCTTTGCTCTATTACTATATCCAGGTACAATCAAGGAACTTGCTCATTAAAAAGTGATCCTGGTAGTAACCTATATTATGTAATGCAAACAAAATCCTTTTGTCTTTCTTTTTCTTCCCTTAGGTTCATGCTTTGACACACTCTATTTTTAATTTGTTGTATAAAACAGTTTTTGGGGTCTCTTTTTATTAGTACATGGTTGTATCATAATTTTATAAGCCAGAGGCACTTGCTTCATACGTCAACAATATTGAATTTTACAAATGCATCATTTGTAGTTATTTTTTTGTATTTTTCTTACTCTTTCCAGATAAAGCTCTCCAGTTTGAATCTGGATAAACATGCCAGAAATAAGTTGATTAAACTTGCAGGGTCTCGGTACAATAAAGAGAGTGATATTTTGTCTATCCAGACAGACAGGTGAATAAAACCATCCTTATTTATGCCTTATCCTTATCCAGGCACTGGCATTGTGCCAGCTTGAACATGAGAATATCCTTGTGACAACTTTTTTTTTTTTCAGGTGCCCCCTTAGGATGCAGAATGAAGATTATGCCATGTACCTGCTGACAGTTCTCTACCATGAATCCTGTGTAAGTGTTGCTTTTATGATCTCTTTTTTTAAAAGTTGTCTACAAAATTTAATTTTGATTGAAACTTTTGTAGGTAGTAAAATGGTATTTAGATCTTACCAAAGACAACCATTGTGTTTCATGGTGTGCTGAGATACTACAGTTCATCAGCAAAATGAGCAATTCTAGCAAAATACTAGTCCTATACTATAGGTTTTAATTGGAGGTTAAATACACAGATAAAATACTTATACAGACACAGTTTTACCTGCCTATAAATTTTGTATCTAGTCTTGACATTTATACAGCATAACCTAAGACCTGATTTTACTTTTGCTTCAGTTAGGTATTACTCGCAGGTCTTGTCCCTTCCCCAGCTGGTGGGTTAGCAAGAAAAGGGGAGCAGGGGAAGCTAAGCTCATCTCTATCAGTCCTTTTGTCAGCATGCTCCTTGTGTTGCTTTTGTTAACAAGAGGCTGATATTGTGGTAAATTCAGTTCTTAACATACATTATATTACTGCTGCAATACTGTGTATACTTCAGCTGGCGTTCAGCTTTACCTTTGCAGGGAGAACATTTTACCATGGCTGCATAAAACTAGTTGTTCTAATTGTCATAGTCTAAAAAGTTGTTTTGTTCCAGCTTAGAAAGATAAATTGAACAATTGGCTGTTGTGGTCCACAAAACATTGTTAGTTACATGTTTTTTCTTAATCACAAAAAAAGTGAAAAAAAAATTTAAAATCTGCATTTTTGTGGGCTTTTGTTTTTTGGTTTGTGGTTCAGGAGATTCCAAACTTTGATGCCAGTCTAAGGATTTGGCAGAGCCTAAATACGGCGTCTTTGGTGCTGCTCCGTTCCAGAATTCATTGTGTGCCATCTGATTCCAGGCCATCCCCCTCACACAAGCCCCGGGCTGCTTTCATTACCTTTCAGTGGCTGATGAATTATTCAGCAACTCCTCACCGGACGAATTGGCTTTGATTGCTCTGCATATTTTATGAGCCTCTGTGACACTTGTGATTTTTCCATGATCCTGAGGATCGTGCATTGAGTGGCAGGACATGGGGGGAATCCCAGGGCGAGCAGCCTTGGCCTTGTGAGACGCTACCTTGGTTTCAGTGTTTTACAAAGTAAAAGGAGAATTATGCTTAATTCACTTCTATAACAAATTTTACTGCAGATTGTGAGTTTCCCAAAGTTTCTTGGGAACTTTACGTCACACATCCCTTGTGGTCTTAGGATAAGTTACTCAAAGCACAGTGGCACATTAACACGGAAGCTGGCCAAGGCTTTGTAATACTTGGGATGGGGATGGAAGAAATAGAGTGAAAGTATTTATAAAACGTAACCTATTTTTCTCACCCTTATGCACCCCCCACGGAATATAGGGAATGTCTAGAACCACTGCAAAGTTTTTGTTGTTTTGTTTGCAGTCTATGTCCCTGCTGGGAGAATAACTGAAATGTTTGCTTTTAGTAGATCTTCCCCCTGGAAACACCTGATCCAGTGTTAGCTGTTTAATAAGAAACTCCCCTAATTTGTAGAGATTTATTTTACTAACTGTTGCTCATGGCCCAGGAAGTGAAGAGAAACTTTTTTTTTTTTTTTTTTTTTTTTTTTTTTTTTAGGTGCAACAAACAAAAAGCTATGTACACACGTCCCAACAGTTCTCGCCCGATATTCGGCTCAGGGCCCATATCGGGTGAAAATCTGCGAATGTGTACAGCATGTCATGAAAGATCCTTTCCAACAACTAATATTGCACGTGTGTATGCCGCTTTAGAATTGTGTCATTGTGAAACTTCCAGGTTTTTATTACCTCCTACAGAGATCACAGGGTTGACCAAACTTTTTTTTTTTTCTCCAGAAAACTGAAGCATGGGAGAATGATTTGGAGGAGTGTGACATAGACGAGTACATATGGGAGGGCAGCAGGTCTGAGAAGAATGCCCTACAGACACTTTCTAGGCTTCGTGGTGCATCCAGTTCCAGTGAAGAAATCCTCAAGTCTCCTGCTGTTCACGAATACCGCAGTGCAATGCTGAACCTGCGCAATCAAGGCGAGACTGAAGATAGTATCAGTGCCTACAAGCAAAGTGTAAAGAGTATGCTGGGCATCGCATAGGCACCTCTCCAGCCAGTGCTACTTCTAAGTTTCCAAAAACTCCAATGTTCATTGTGTATGTGGAATTTTCGCCACTCTCAAATGATATTTCTTGTTTGTTTGGTTGCTAGTGGGTGGAATCACATGTTGGTTTCCTGTATCTCTTAACTTTGCAGTACCAAGATCTTCCCCTTAAATTTTCCAGACTGCAATTCTACACTGAAATGCTTACATAGGAGAAAATTACATCACTGAGAACATCATGAACCTTGGGGAAATTTTGCCTTGTAAGTAGGGCTGGAGACACCATCCACTTACTTTGGAAATCACACTTTGTGATTTCACTTTGTGAAATGCGATTCACTTTGTGGATGTGAGAGACATCTACTACAGCGAAATCTCTCCATTGAGGGAGGTGCAGGGACACAGTTTTGTAGGGAGAGCTTGACACTGAATCCTCCAAAAGTCACAAGAAACCATTGTGATTCCATTACCCCTTGTCCATACAAAACTGTCTGTTGCCCATTATTTGTCTTGTTTTAAATGTGAACAACAGACAAAAAATAAACCTCATCTTTTTATTATCTTGTTACTGTGAAAGTGGTGTGACTTCAGCTAAATTTTGGAACCTTTTGGTTATGGTAGAGTTTACCTGAAGTTAAATTTTGGCACAAATATGGCGTTATTTGCCTGCTCTGCCATATTTACTTAATGAGATTTTCAATACAGAAGAGCATTGATCACCTATATATCTGTGTAATTTGTATCCTATGAGGTGAATCTCAGGATAAAAGTGCTAAAAACATGGGCCCATGGCCACAGCTGTCCCGGCATAAATTTTTATAGAGCAGAGTGAAGATTTTATCAAGCTCTTGTGGTTGCTCCTCTGATAGTATTGTACAATAACCAATTGTGAACGTGGATGATCCTGCACACCTGAAATGGATTTCCTAAAAGTCATATGCTATTTGTTAGCAAATGTTTTCAGTCATGGACCAGATCCATTATAGGTTTGCTGAATCACCCAGATTCACTGATGAAAGTGTATTCTCTCCAGTCTTGGAGAGCTTTAAAAATCAGGCCCATTAGATTTACAGACAGTTTGGTATCTTTCCTGGGATACTGTGAATTGCTTAATGATGCACCCTTGGAGAGGTATGTCCAGGACAGGCTGGAATTGGGCAGCCTGTGATGCAAGCAGGGGACAGCTCTGGAGTGTGAAGAAGGTAAATACAGCTTGGGAATTTTTTTCCTGAGAAAAAGGAAACTAATGCATCCACCACAGCTATAGACGGGTAAGCTACACTATAGCATATGTTTTTTTGGATGTAGAAGGCAGATGAAAAAGTGTTTTACAGTTGTCAGTGTAGAGATGTGCTCTAAATTATGTAGTTAACAGATGAAAATGAAGTGAATGGGAGTTCATTGTTGGGGTTATCATAGACGGTTTAGAATCACTGGTAACACATCTCCGTTTCTCTGTACGTTGCACGTGATACCCCTCCACCCCCTCCACATGGCAACTATTGGATTGTACATGTTCCTTCACAAGAAGCAACATTGATAGCCGTAGAGATTGTGTAGCTGCTCACACAGATGGGCTCCACAGATTACGGCTGATTGAAGAGGAGATATGGGGCCGCAGCTTACACCTGCCGCGGTAAAGTACCAGTTTCATTGCAGCTCTGGTTTCTTCATTTTACTTGTTAGAAACTCCCCTTCCAAGACTGTGCTTTGTATAGTTCCAGCTTTAAAGAAAATCTCCAATGGGGAAATCATGAATGCTACTTGATATTTCTCAGAGATGAGCTTTAAAAAACTTACTTGAAATTTTCCTGCCACCTCCATGAGTGCATTGCTGGCTGCACTGTGTATACTTTCCAGTGCCACACAGGCAAGGAAAGGCTTCTGGTCGAGTGTTCTTCCTAACATGCATGCACCATCTTGCTTTGTTTATTTCTATAGGCAAATTATTCCCATGGCACCTCTATTAAAACAGGTCCAATCCTTAGAAATTATTGGGGTTGTAACATGCATGGTCATTTCCCCTACAAAGACAGCAAACATGGCTTCACCCTGGAGATTGAAATCAGAATGGTATTTCACCAGCTGGGCTCCTCTTAGATATAAATGTTTAATGGTTAGAGCCCCTCTCACATGTCCTTTCTGAAGTTTCCCTCCTGTATTTTTCCAGACCCGCAGTGTCACTGAGATAGAAAATGCAGGGATATTCAAAGTGTTAACATTTGTCACAAGTTAAGAATGTGTCTTTATATAATTTTTTTTCCTTTGAGTTTTTGTCTTATTTTTCAGATTGGAAAACACACATTGTTCTTGTCAACAGTTTTTGTTTCTGTGGTTTGTACAGTGTGTGGCTGCACTTTCCTCATCTAAGTGCAAACCCAAAAACAACAACAGTTACATATTTCAGCCAACCAGTTCATAGAAGTAGTGACTGCATTAGTTTTTTTCTTTTACCCTTTATTTTCACTTGGTGATCCCGCAAGTAACACAATTCATGTTCTGGAGTGACAATGCCTTGTTACTGTATCTAACAATCATCAGTGTTATCACCTGGGAAAAGTCTACAGAACACATCTACTTCTCTTCTTTATAATATATATGGGCAGGGGTTTTTGGTCAGTAAATTAACTTATTCATATATAACACAGTTAAAGGAGAGAAAAGGTTAAAACATGTATCCTAATTTTGTGTCTTATGGAAGGGGAATCAGAAATGGTTAAAGATGTTTTTTTCCCATTAAGGTATGTAATCCTCTTATTCCCCTGACCTGTGTCACCTATACCTGGTGACTGCTCCACTGATTAACTCCGACCACCAGACCTGTGAAAGCAGGTGAAAAGCTGGGTGGGTGATTGGCATAATCCCATGGTCACCCGGGGGTCACCACAGTGACGCATCATGTGCTATAATTTGTGCCGTTGAGTCATTCATGCCTCATTTGGTGACCTCCCGCTAATCTGTGGACGAGAAATCCCTTTTCTTGGGTATGTTCCAGTTGCGGTGACCTTCACCAGCCGCTCCCAAGAGCGGAGAACACAAACACTGCATTAGAGAAGAATGGAAGCATTGAACAAGGCCTGGACAAAAGATAAGAAAGCTACCCCCCCACCTCACTGGGAGAAAGAGGAGGGGGGGGATCTGTTACCTGTGCGACAGCATAACCCATCCGTCCCAGAATGTGACAGATATGTATGCTGCAAAAACATCTACACCCTCTAACACATTATCATCTATTAAATCATAAACAACAAGCATTCCTATACATCAGTGACTCCAAAACTACTGATGATAAAGGCAGCCAGGCACCTGGCATTTTCATAAGCACGTCTGTAAGGACAACCTGTGAATAACTAGCAATATACAGGCTCTTTAGACTCCATTATTTTATTTAAATCGGATTTTCACAGAGACATCACTGAGAGCGGGACAACACTGTTAGCCCAACTCTGCACTGACCTTATCCTCCTTTTAGTGTCTGCCAATCTCTGTTGCAGGGCTATAACTGTTGCATTGTGTTAACACAATACAACACCTTACCACAAATGCACAGCAATGTGTGTGGTGCATTGTGGTGGCATTCATTATTAATAGCACCCCGATGCACTGATTTACTGATTTATATGACCGTATACCTGTGTGAGCGTTCGAGACACCTTAGCGCGGTACATTAACAAACAATGTGGCATGCTCCAATGTGTGTATTGTGGCCCTATTTTAGGTACCCTAAAACAATAATGTAAAATGTGCAATAACCTATTCAATATGCACGTTTTTAAGGCAGACACCAGTGTGAACTAACCTTCAGGGGTCCCGGGTTCCTTTATTCTCTAGATTGCAGTCAGTTCCTCTAGTCACAGAATACCCATGTCCTTAAAACAATTGTGTAGTCCCCAAACTATATCCTGTATATATTTATTTTTTTACATGCACCCTGCTGTATCGTCTTGCATAAATCACTGTGCTTTTGGGCCCAATAATGTTTTTACTTAGGGAACGTGCCTAGACTTAAAGCTTGTATTTAATATTACACAGTATTTATATAGCGCCATCACATTATGCAGCACTGTACAAAGTCCATAGTCATGTCACTAGCTCTCCCTCAAAGGGGCTCACAATGTTATGTCCATAACTCAGTCATATGTTATGTCTTTAATACAACTTAAGGTCAATTTTGGGGGAAGCCAATTAACCTAACTGCATGTTTTTGGAATGTGGGCGGAATCCAGTGTACTTGGAGGAAACCCACATTGGGAGAACCTGCAAACTCTATGCAGATAGTGTCCTGGCCAAGATTTTACCCTGGGACCTAGTGCTGCAAAGGCCAGAGCACTTACCTCTGAGCCACCATACTACCTTTTAAGTATAATATTGTAAGTATAATATTATACTTATACACAACCTCCTATTGGGCTTATCGTCCTTACACAAAAACTGTAATCCTTCTATATGTTACATTCCAGTCACCCCATGCACACCAGCAGAAACTCATATCAGAGTAAGGCCAGCACTGGTGTCTGATATTAGCTGGATGCAGAATGCTGGGGTAGGTGACACCCCGACTACAGCTACTTGTGAATTTTACATGTTAAAAAGTTGGGTTATGACTTCGAAAAGTAATTTTAGGTTCAGAAAATGTAAGCCTTAATTTTTAAATGAAAGTAGCCATGTGATGCTAATACAAGCATAAACTGTCTGTGTAAAGAAGACTTTACTAGTATAAAACAGCTTTTATAATTGCTTTAAATGAGATCTTTTTGGCTTTCTGGCTACACATCTGCAATCTTAAAATAAATAGGAAACATGCTGTACACATATTAACATATTCTTAATACTCAGGGTACATTATTTAAACACCCGATACTAAGATGCATGTAAGGCAAAACTTTTTTTTTAAATGGGGAGGGGTTAGACTCTATGTCACATTTTTTTTGCTGTTTCCAAAAGGGGCAATTTTTTTTCTATTTTTCTAAAATTTTTCTTTCTTTTTCTATCGGTGAGCAAAACAGACAATTTAAGATTGAACAAGAAGTAAGCAGAAATCTTACAATGGATACCTGTTCTAGGTACAAGTGCCCTAGAATGTAATTACCATCATATGGGGGAGATTTCCTTTAACTTCTTGTTCTTTTCAGGAAACAAAACATTTTCAAAAGTATGCAAACCCCCAAAAATACCTCAGCAGGGGTTTTAATCCTTTCCTCATCTATCTGGACCTAAAAAAAGTTTTGGCTATACATAAGTCATACAATAGATAAATTACAGAGGAACAACCAGACTCCTTCAGCAGGAAGAGATGTGGAACATTTGCCAAAGTCCAATGCTCCCTTTTTTTTGGCAAAAGGATCAATCCTTGTCCTTAAGTAAAGTCCACCTGATTAGGGTACCTCTGCCTGTGGTACAGGCCCTCCCAGGCTTGTACTGCCCTCTGCGCCTCCTCCGGCAGCACCCCAGCGCCAATATTCCTGAGCAACAGCATAATAAAGTCACCATGGAGCCAATAAGAGCCGGAAGGGCCCAAAGGTTGGCTGAGTGGCCTCCAGGGTCCTCTCCCTCTGCATCAGAGCTGTGGTTCTTACCAATGTGGCCTTTGGTTTCATTGAGGTGTTGTTTGCTGCTATCCAGGTGGGCCGGGCTTTCAGCGTCCGACATTGGCTGGCCAAGTGGTGGAGAGGAGGGCAGAAAATCTTTGGCACCAAAGTCGCCACCATCATATGATCTGTCCCCTGATCGGGTGATCTGGGAACTCTGTGACGCAAGTGGAGGAGTGTGGGTCAGAGAGAGAGTTGGTGGAAAAGATCGGAGGGGAGAGTCTGCAGGGGAGGGCAGTTTAGATGGTGATTCCCTGGGGGAGGACTCAACAGGTGAATGTGATGGGAATATAGTTGGGGAAGAAGTTGCTTGGTTTGTGTGGTGCTCCTTAGTTTGATGAACCATGGAAGAGGCAGGAACGGAGGAGTCCTGAGACTGCGATATATTCACTCTATTCCATTTCAAAGATGACCGCAGGTTAAAGTCAACATGACCCAATTTTTCAAACACCAGCAGATCTGGATCGACACCTGTAAACCAAGACTTGAAAAATTAAAGGCCCGGTAAGCATGGGTTAAAGAGTCTAATTTTTAGAAATGTGTTCAGATACAGTATTTATAGGAGGTTTAAAACAACATAGAGATCCTTGGTAAAGATCAGGGTAAGAACCATTGCTTACCAGCTGTGACGGTGAACAAAATGCTGTGTCCATGGAGCTGGACCAGGCAGCTGTCAGGATGTGGGCAGTGCACCAGGTGGCAGTTGATGGTCCCAGCACTTAACTCAGAGTAGAAGACGGCGACGTTACAGGACTCTGCAAAGGTAGATCAAACAAACTTCAGATTTTATCAAATGTGCTATCTATAACAGAGGAGGCGTTTTATCATTTCCAGGGCTTTAAAAACGTATATATTATACAATTTCTATTTTTAATTTAAAATGTACATTAAGACCTCTACCAGCTTGGTTTTCCAGATTCACACTTGCTTTTACTACCAGGAAGTGAAGGTAAATCTTCCCAATGGTGCATACACTACACTCCTAAAAAAAAAAAACTTTAGTGTATTAGCAATTCCAATTCCAATTCAGGATTTCAAACACTTTCCTTACAATTAATGCAGGAAGATTAAAAAAGGGACTGGCATTCTTGGACCTGTTTTGTCAGATGCACTGATTCATAAACAAACCTCTGAATAATAAACGACTGAAATGTACAATATAAGGAAATTTAATCCATTGGGATAACAACTGCAATGCTGAAAACCCTGCTTTTCTTATTCTCCTCTTTTTCATTGGTTACTTTACTTATTAAGGGTTGGCACCCAGTTCTCTAAGAACAAATATCCACGATAACCGCCACCAACACTCAATATTTTAGTTAACAACTGCAGTGTATTGAAGTCTGGACATGTACGGCAACTTTATTTTGAGCACAAGTGAAGGAAGACCCTTTAATGTGTTTTAGAAATAAGGATTGGAGATGGACCAAAGGCTAAAGTATACACCAAAGGCATCTAAAGTATGTTCACCTGGCATGTACAGTTAATCAAATGCAGGGTGCATTCAGCTTGTGTTTGATATCAGTTTTAGAAATGTTTAAGCTCTGTCTGATGTACCTGGCCTGATTCTTGTACACTTTTGACCTGCAGTTGACCTTCATCTAAGCTAAATCAAGTGATGGAAATATAAGAGTGACAGCAGAAAAGGATTATACGGTCCATTAGGGACGCCTGTTTTAAAAACTTTGTATGGACCTTTTTTAACCTTAATCATGTTTAAATTTATGATCGACTGACTACCTTGAAGTCTTTTTTTCGGAATAAGATAATACTTTCTAAGTAGTTAGTTTTGAATATTCCTTCTGCTAATATGAGGTCATGTCCTATGTTCTAGATCTTATTGAAACTGACGCCCTTTTTGCATTCCCACTGACCTAAACATAAAACCCAAACTTGGCATAGTTATATGAAATAAAGATATAGGTTAAGTAGAGCAGCCAATCATATTCTATGTCTTACCATTGACATAACAATCTTCTCACCTTGGTCACAGCACTTGCGGCTGCAGAGGTGGGCAGAGGGCACTGGGTGTCTCTGCAGTACCCGGGCACCCCGTTGCTCAGAGACAGAAAAGCTGAGAAAGAGTCCAGGAAACCTTCGGATCCAACAGTCATGGTAGAAGGTGGTGTGAGGGCACAGGGCACTGGGCATACATAGAATGGGTAGAATATCCAGAAGAAAATAGACCAGGAAGATGGAAGACTTCATATTTAGTGCCATGTCCAAAGGGTACATGAGACGGGGTTCTGCAGAGAGATAGAAGAGAAGGAAATCAGTTCCAGAAGGACCCCACATAACATGGCTACCAAGGGAACCTTTTGCTTGAAAGATGAAATCCAGACAGATATGAACGACACAGATTTATGTAGCCCCGTATTCAATAATACATCAAAGTGGTGTAAGTACCCTTGGCTATGTATACGTGTCAGATGATTCTGGCTTGATATGACTGGTTGGGCTTTTCTAAGGCGAGACCCTGATGTGTACAGAGGTCGCCCAACATTGTTCATTGATAGGTCCTCACTGATCCATTACTGATAATGATCAATTTGCAATGGCTGTACAGTAGAGCCCAAACTGGGGGTAGGAAGAAGCAGTACAAGGAGCCAACCAATCATACAATAGACGTGCAGATATGAGTAAAGACAAAAATAAAGAAGAGATTCCCAATTACTGAACTGCAGCAAAAGAAAATTAGGTCTCCTTTCTTGCTAAACAATGATTTGCTTTGTGGCAGAACTTTGTATATCTGATAACTGGATAAACAGAAATACAAATCTTTTGGCAGGTAAAATATTTGCCTGGCATTTGCCGGTTTGCCTGGGCTTCAGCTGTACTCCCCACTGAGGAGATTCACCCTCTCTATCACTTTCACTTATAGAGGAAGTGTAGAGTGACACCGATTGTAAAGACAACTGGTTATCAATTGGGGACATGATTAGGTTTTCTCACACAAAAAAACAAGACTAACCTAAGCTCAATACATTTTATAAGGTATGACACAGACTGATGATCAATGGATTGATCCACTTCTGCTTCAAACTGACCTGAGGGGTCCAAATTACTTATCACTTAAGGAACCTACAGCAGCCTCTGGAGGAGAAATCTAGGGTTCCATGGGACCACAAATGAGAAACTGCTTTAGTACATAAAAATGTTCTAGTATGTTAATTTTCATGGTGATTGAACTTAATGGACTTGGGTTCTATTTCAACTAACTATGACTGCCGGTCCCCCAGCCAACACCAAAACGTCAAATATGTAAATTATACATACAATACATGCATCCATACAGAGTTTGTTGGTGAAAAGTTTGATGTGGTCACACCTCCCCCACATAATGTATACAGTTTGTTAGGCTAGGGTGCTATAATTCCTAGGAGCAGATCAGAGCTCCCAAATTTGGGGATATTTTCTATTTGATTGCGTTTGCACCACATTATCTAATAGATATACCCCAAGAGGAGCTACTCATATCAAACAAAATCAACTTCAAACTTTTTCATTAAAACTTTTAGTTTTATTACTTATTAATAAAAAACACTTTAATTTAGGCTACAAAAACAAGTTATAAAGAATTAAAATATTCTAGTAGAACATTTAGGGAGAAGCAGATGTAGGATACAATAATCTCAGCGTACTGTAAATTAAAGGTGGGGTCCCTTCTCTTTCTGTCCTGAAAACACGAAACAAAGTGAGAGGAAATCTAGAAAAATTCTGCTCCTATACTGCTGTCATCACAACAGTTACCTCCATATGAAAAATGTTCTTCAATTCATCTTTTATCATCTATTCATATATTTGTCTTCAATGTGCTGCCTCAATGCAACTAATGTTAATGTGCCACAAAACGTGGTCACACCCTGCATAGATCTGACCTTTAAATAATATAGGGGGAAAGAGATTAAGAGAATGATTTACCTAAGGGCAGGGGAGGTTTACCTAATAGACTGTGTGAATATTCGTTTCAAATATCCAATCATGTGAAAAGATGAATTCCTTTTCCTTATTTCATGATTAGATAAGTGAATATTCCCATCACTTATATACTGAACATACTTAATTCCTTTAATAAATCAGCTTGTTGTAAATGTTCTATGCACCCTCCAAAGCTATATACACACACATACGTCCAATGAATGGTTGTGTTCTTCTTGGGTGAAAATCTGATGATGGATACAATGTTCTCCTGACATTTATTTTTTCTCCTAGATTGTAAGCTCCTCAGGACAGGGTCCTCCCCTCCTACTGTGTCACTGTCTGTCATTTGCTACCCCTATTTATTGTACAACACTGCGTAATATGTTGGCGCTATATAAATCCTGTTTATTAATAATATTATTAATAATAATAATAATAATAATATTAATTAATAATTTATCAATCTTCTGGTATACTGATGAACAACTTATTGGGAACGACCACTGTGCACTCCTGAGGTTCGCCCTGTGTACAGTGCTTGTTTCTTAAATTGCCACTGGAATCACAAAAGATTGTTTCCAGCGAAGTAATCTGATGTCTGTACAGGGTTTATAACTAAAGGCTGACAACCCAACTACAAATCATCATCATTCGATCAGCCTGAAATGTACCTTGCACCAAAAGTATCAGTTTGTCTGTGCCCAAGCCGAAAAGTCCTACCTGAGAAGTACTGGTACCCCCAATACCATATCAGGAAACAAATGATAGGGGGCTCAGGCAGGTGTTAACCTTCGCCACACTTCTGTCACCCCAATTTATTCTTTTATGATGGAGGCCAAAAAGGGTTGCATGTGGGAAATAGGCAATATAATGCTCCAAAAATTCAGAGAATTTGGATAGCCTTGTAGTTCTGTTTTTATTAGTGAATTTATGATTTTGGGCAGAATTTTTATGTGCCAAGGGATTGGTCCACATATTGATTTTTATTTCTTACCAGAAAAAGTTAAAAAGTTTTGTGCACCAATCTTATCAAGGCTCAGATTTATTGTGCAGGAGTAGTTTGAGGCTTGCTCAGTATATTTGTTGAGCAGTGATGTGCCATGGCACAGCTTTACCCTTTCCTGCACACCATAGTGCTACCAAATCATCCTCACTCACCTGTGTCTGGGGGGCGCTCTCCTGGCTCTGGATCATGATGCCCCTCACCTGCAGCAAATCGTTTTCTGCTTCTCGGTCCTCAGAGTCACCCACGTCTTTCTCTTCTCTCCCCCCATCACACAGTCCCGTCCTCTGCTTTGCACAAGGTGAAATACTAATACCTGTGAAGGAAGGGGGGAGAGGGGAGCTGACTGGTGATTGGTCGTCACTTTAAATGAAACCAGGCTGTGGAATTTGAAACTGTACTGCTGCCTTTTTAATTATTATATTAATCTTTTAATGCCGATGTAATGAAAAAAATAAAACAAGTGTAAGTTTCCTGCGTGCTAAGGTGCTAGGGTGCGTTCGATTCAGTATTTTCTGTACTTTTATTGTATCAAGATATTTCGTTTCTTGTTACTGATATCATGTAATAAATAGGATGTAAATCCTAACTGAATGATATTTAGCTTGCTAAAAATGTCAATGGTGGCTGCATGGCATTTCTCAGGGCATTGTTCTAGATGGTGATAAGAGTGCACAAGGGTTTTATATGCTGTGCTGAAATAGCCATTTGTAGTCTTTATTGGAAGTCTCAGTGACAGGGTGACAACGGAAGAGCACAATAGGGAGAGGGGATCAGAGCGTTGCCACCCCATAAGTACCTGAGTGATAAGTGCAGGATCTCTCTGCTTCTCTCTCCTATGCCCGTCCTCTCCTGACCAATGCCCTATCACTAAGAATGCTGCTGATATCATCAGTGATTGGCTAGCTGGAAAAGCAAGATGGGCACAGGAAGGGCAGAAGCCAAAAAAAATAGAGAAACTGCACTCCTATTGGCTGGTGGCTGTTACAATTTCCAAACCACTACAAGTATTTGATGTACAATCCATAAAAATAGGTTTGATTGCAATGCAGTGGCTAAATGATTTACAAAACAAGGCCAGACATTCTGCCCTGGAATTGAAAAATATATGATCAGAAATACGGTTGATTGATTTAACAATTTTTCTTGTCCATCAGTACACACACTGAGCATCCAATGTATTGCATGGTTCATTTTTATTTGGTTACAAAAAACAATATTTCACTGGTTTAGGTTTGCAGAACCTATTTAGATTTATTTCCTTTTGTCTAAATGTCACTCCTTACCTGGACTGTAAAAACTCAACCAATCCCAGCACAAGGCAAATTCTAATAGCGATCAGATCAATTGAATAACTGCGGTATGCAGAGGCAATATGGTAGACAGAATATCTGTTTCATGGACCAAATGTGTTATTACAGATACTTTCTCTCATTCTCTCCAGTCTATAACTTATGAATATTAGTTATACATTATAGTGTTAAAATCTATCATTTGTGATTATATGACAAGAAAGAACAATTGATGGCAGACTCCGTGCACGCAAGAACCAATATGAAATTCCTACTTATTCTTAAAGTGAGTAGATTTTTTTCCTGTTTTTAGAATTATAATGTTTGCTGGAGATAAAAGCATGGTAATGGTCTGATTTCTCTGGATGTTTGTATTTCCAGTACCACTCTCATTTGCTAGGTGTATGTAGGCTTCCAGGTGATATAATGGACAGACTGTCTGGGTTTTCCAGCGGTCTCTGATCCAGTTACCTTGTTCTTTTGTGCCCCTCATCCATCCAGTTCCCACACTGACGGCTATTCATTCATGAGAGGCTCTCCGCACTCTTCACAATGAGGTTGTGTGTGAGATTGATCCAGCTACACACATTAATGGGAAGTACGGAGTAGATGTGGAAGAGACACAAAATACTTGTAATCATTCATGGCTGTCCAAAGACTTTAAACTTTTTATCTATACTCCTTTTAAAATTTTAAATAAATGGGAAAAGTTAGAAGCATTTTTTTGCTATCTATGACCCCTTTAGAGTGATTTCCTATCTCTTCCTGTTCTGGTGGGATGACTGGTGATAGTTTAGATTATAGAATTCCTTGCAATAAATTGATAAAAAGCATGATTTTCAGTCTTTGGGAGAGGTGGTGGGGAGGTTTGGGTTATTTTATTCCTTTTCTACTTCTGTGTTCTTATGTCACATATCTCTAAAAGTTCTGTCTGTGTACAATGTGACAATAACAAAAGTTGTTGCACCACATTGAACTAAATGCAATTTAATTTTCAGCTTGAATAAGCCTAATGCATTCCAGGTAACAATTCCTGCTGATTAAAAAGCTCTAGGGAGGCATGTCAGACCTCTGCAGAGAGACCACTGCTTCCACACAGACAGCAAGGCTCCCACTCCGCAGCATGGCGACTGCAGCCTAAGAATGAACAGTAAGATTTGCACAGTTTAATGAGATACACATATAAGTTAATTAATTTACTTTTATGTATAACGAGAACAAAAATATAAACACATCCCCCTCTCCAAATGTTTTCTACCTGACCTCAGTGCACAAAATATTTAATTTAAATATATTCATTTATAGCCACAAAGGATATCAATCCACTAATCCAGGGAGCTTCCTGTACAGAGATCAGAGCTGGGGATGGGAGAATACACGTTTAAGTGTTATTGTGTAATATGGTGTTTTGCATGATGTATATAGTGCAGCATTATTGTATATACATTAAAACTGTATAAACAGTATAAACAGCTGTTTTGTACAATCTATATAGCTGTGTCTTTGTGTATCATTGTGTTTTGTATGTGCAGCATTATTGTGTATTGGTTGGGTAGTTTACAGTGTATAAATGGCTGTTTTGTACAATGTATACAGATCAGTGTGGCTGTGCATTACTTTGGTTGTATGCTGTATAGAGAGCAGTCTTATTGTGTTGTTCAATGTATACAGAACAGAGGTTTTGCCTATCAGTGTGTTGTATGGTGTATACAGGGCAGTGTTGTTGTGCATTGCTTTGTTTTATACATTGTATACAGAGCTGTTTTGTTGTGTATCAGTGTGTGTTGTATGGTGTATACAGGGCAGTGTTGTGCATTGGTGTGTGTTATACAGTGTATACAGAACAGAGTTATTGTCTATCTGTCTGTGTTGTATTGTGTATAGAGAGCAGTGTTGCTGTGTAATGGTGTAATGGTGTTGCAGTGTTGGTGTGCATTGCTGTGTGTTGTGCTGTGTATACAGAGCTGTGTTCTTGCTACCATTGTGGTTACACTAACATGGCTTTTCCAGATGGGAGGATTGTAGTGAGTAAGGGAGGGGGCTCTCAGTTGTGTGTCAGTATGGGGAGGTTGCAGTAGGATGGACTCTCTGTTATGTGTCAGTGTGGGGAGGTTGCAGTAGGATGGACTCTCTGTTATGTGTCAGTATGGGGCGGTTGCAGTATGGACTCTCTGTTATGTGTCAGTGTGGGGCGGTTGCAGTAGGATGGACTCTCTGTTATGTGTCAGTGTGGGGCGGTTGCAGTAGGATGGACTCTGTTATGTGTCAGTGTTGGGCGGTTGCAGTAGGCTGGGCTCCTAGCTGTGTGTCAGTATGGGGTGGTTGCAGTAGGCTGGGCTCCTAGCTGTGTGTCAGTGTTGGGCGGTTGCAGTAGGATGGCTGTGCACTGGCTGCAGTCTTCAGGAAGTGAATTTCTGGGATTGCACAGATGAACTGGGAATAAGGAGGCCTCTGTGTATACGGTGTGCAGAGAGGGTACGTACTGTACTGTCATCTAACATTTCTTCATGTAGAGGAACTACAAGTCCCAGCAGGCATTTCTATCAGTCTCTGTATACAGAGTTTTTAAAGCCTTGCTCAGCAAATCTGGCATACATACAGGAAAAAATGAAGTTTGTGTAAATATTTTTCTGCACACTTATATTTATGTTTAGATTTTATATAGATCACTATAAAGGGCAGCGAGCACAGAGCAATATAAAATGTGATGTAATAATAATTATACAGATGTACAGGGGTCACTGCTTTCTGGGTTCACTCATGTAAACATTATGCTATTATAAAATTGTTTCTGGGTATTTGGTTCTTCAGGATTCATCTTCACAGAGTATAACTCCCAGCTGGCAGTGACTCAATCATACTGTGTCCCCTAGTTGTGGATTGCTTATCCCTAATACAATGGTGTTTGTGGTCTCTAATCACTCACAGACCGGCGATTTCTAGAACAGGAGATGGACCAAACACCCCTGATCAATAGTTTGTGCAGGGTAAAGAGAACCTGTCACAGAGAGATGATGGAAGCTTCCATTGCTGAATTTGTAGTTTCATTTACACACCCAACACAGGCATGCAGATCACTGGCACAATTATCTGAACACCTGAGCTGCATACTCATTTTGGGTCAGTGATTCAGGAGGTACTAAAAGCGGAGGATCAGAACACCAACCAGGCAAGCAGGATTTTGTTTTATGACAGGGTCAGTAATGGCAGCTCTTGCAGGATGGTTTGGTGACTACCAGCTCCTTGTATCCAATAAGAGATAATTATAGAAAGGATTATAAAGATGATGTTATGTTAGTGTAGCTTTATTAAGTCAGTGATGTCACAAAACTTTTTTTAATAGGGGGTTATGGGAAAGAATGCAGCTAGTGAGCTATGTTGGTCTCTATTTTTATATTTCTTGGGTGATCCAACAATGAGATGTAAGATTCATCTCTGAGCACCTGGGAACTTTGAGGGTTTATGGCCACCTTTGTCTGTTCCAGCTTCTCTTGTTACAGATTCCACAATTTATGTGAAATAAAAAATCCTGTAAGGATGGTAGAGTCCTTGATAGGCTCAGCAAGTGTACAAAGTTGGGAGCAGGAAAACTTGCAGACCCAATAACCTAACTCAGTGATGATGGTAAATCTAAATATTCGGGGCACGGTCCTCTCCTCCTCCTGTGTCACGGTCTGTATTCGTCTGCCATTTGCAACCCCTATTTATTGTACAGCACTGCGTAATATGTGGGCGCGTTATAAACCCTGTTTATTAATAATAATAATAATAATAATAATAATAATTATCAGTAGATGAGCAGACCCAGGAAATTAGCACAATGATGTTGGAAAACCCTTATAATGGGTTAAGTAGGCGTACAAAGTGTAGTAATGGTAGGAAGCCCTCAATTGGCACAGCATTTGTTTAGACTCACAGAGTTGGTTTGAATATATTGAGCCTTCAAACTTGACCTGACTTGTTTTATTTTGGAGCAGGTGTGTGATGTCCTCCACAAGAAGAAGTGGGTGGGATGTCCTCGGTGGAAACCGTGCAGATCCTCCTGGGATCCAGATGTTACCTTGTCCCCCGCGACCAGCTGGTGGCTCAGAGTGGCTTCTTCCAAGCCCTTTTCCGCTCAGGGATGCGGGAAAGTACCGGGGAGGTGGTGACTTTGCACGGACTTACCCATGAAGGCCTTGAGGGTGTCCTGCGTCACATCACGGGTGGACCTGTGCAGGCATGTAGCCCTGTGGAAGAAGCAAAGTGTGGACTCAAGGCACTAACTAGCGAGTGTCCATCAGGCCAAGATGAGTCAACTTTTGTCCAGGAGGCTATGGCACAAGGCCAACTGCAAGCATTGGTGGAAGCCGCCTGTTATTTGCAGGTCCAGGGCCTGTTGTCTCTTTTGCAGTCCTCGTTGTCAGCGGACACTTGCCTGGACCTACTGGAAGTGTCTCAGATACATGGCCAATGGGATCTGGCTGCAGCTTGCTTCAGTTACATGGCTGCTCATTACCATTGTATGCTGCAAAGAGCAGATTTCCAGGAGAACCCAGAGTCTCTTAATGAACGTGTCCTCCAGGAGCGTCTACGAGGTGTGCCAGCTTTGCTGCTATTGTCCCAGCAGGGAGATGATTCTTGGGTGCTTCTGCGCTACATAGAGGGTGGAGTAGGTTGGCAGGTCATGCCCAGTGTCTTTCCACAGAGCATGCTGCGGGTTCAGGGCTATGGGGCGGCCTCACTCAACAATTATCTCTTTGTAGCTGGAGGGACCCGTGAAAATGGTCAGGAGGTGAGCGCTGTCCACTCCTATAACCCCAGCACTGGATTCTGGAGTGAAGAACCCGCCATGAACCAGAAAAGGTATTTCTGCAATTCCAAAACCGGTATTTTATTTTGGGTGGATGTTGTTGGGTGTAATCACTCACTAGTTTCCTATATCTGTCAGGAACTTGGTGGAAGAAAGTGTTCATATTCTGCTACCTTTTGTTGACCTTCCATTAAAGTCTTGCCACTTGCTGTTGGATCTTCTATTTTAGAGACTGCAGCGGAAGTAGTGAGACATGGTCACTTAGCTTTATATCAAGCATCAAAGAGCAGAGAGATATTTCTGCTTGACTTCCCTGACAGATGTGAGGCTGGGAAACTGGCATCTATCTGCAGAATCTGGATGACTTGAAAGATAACTTACATAAAACTAACCTAGAACCAACTGGCCCCTCACCACTCCAGAACACCAAGAAGACTTCAGGTCAGACGCTTGTTCTTCAATAAGTGCTGCGGCCTTGGCTGAATGGCAATTTATATGGCTTTCTGTCTGTTGGGTATATTGGAGAACCATCCATGTCACATGAGTGATTCTGATGTTTTCGGTGCCCTAACAGAACAGTGAAAATACTGACCTGCTCCTCTATTAATCCTTTACTGGCCAAACCAGCATTCTGTAGTCCTATCATTGCTCCTTCATTGAAAGAGCATTCAACATTTATCAGTAAAGGCTGAAGCCATAGGACTGGATTAGTCATTTTTTAGCATTTGGTACAATCACTAAAAGGAGATAAGTCTTAGCCTCTATCACAAAAATGGATTTAGTAGTCAATCACATACTGGCTGCAAGGAGAGTAGAAATATGACTTATGGCTTTTAGAAACGGCTTGTGGGTTTTATTTGATTATTTGATGTACAGCTCACCATAAGGCCATATACACGCTGGCATGAATTGTGGGCATCTTCCTAGGGCTCTGTACAATTTTCTTAATTAGTTGTTTCAGACTACAATTGACATTTCTTGGATTTGGTTTAATAATGTCATTCTTGTGCTTACCATCTACCTTAATATTTTTTGTTCAACCCTACACCTGAATGAGCTGCACAGTTTAAAAGAACATCCTGGTGCAGGATCTGACATTTCCTAGGGCATTCATCCAAGTTTAGCTTCTTCATTCCATAGAGGCTAGAAGGGTCACTGAGGGTCCTGGTGAATCAGGAAATCTCTGTGGCTGAATGCTGGTCACACACTGGCAATTTGTTTGCTAAAGCTCATTGTAAGATGACATAGAGACCAGTGATTGTTACATTATGATCCGGGCAGGAATGATTAGGAAACAATTATGTGCCTATCCAAAATCACAACACATCAGCCTGATCATTATATATGAAAGGGTTTCACCAGGAGAAAAAGTTTGGTGCTGGTGGTAGAGATACTCAGTTGAAGATATTTAAATAGAACATTGACTATCTCTGCATGTCAACCACCAAGTAACATCTGAAAGTGGATTTAAAGTTTTGTTACAACCACCATAGCATCCAGCGGTGTGAGTAGTTTTACCTGCAAAATGATTTTCATGACTGTCCATAGCTCTGCCATACAGCACAGATCTAATTAAAAGACACTTACAGGTCTTGTCCTTATCATAGCCTCTGACTGTACAGAGAATAGAGAAGAAGTTTATAGAACAGCATATCTATGTTCATTACTGCCCAAGTTACTGATTGCTTGTGCTGCTTCTCTCAGTCCAACCCTGAGCGGGTTCTGGTGCGTGCAATTTTTGCAATTTATTTGCATTAAATGAATGTAATAATTATTACAGAGCTGAATTTGTTTTTCCTTATATCTGCCTGGAGTACATCTTTAAAGTTACATTGGTAACATGATTTTTTAAGCTATATCGGTGGGAATGAAGGGGTTAATTGGTGGCCTGCAGCTCCCATGACCTATCTTTGTATCTATGTTGCTCACCTTATTTGGTGCTCTTTAGAGAAGATAGAAATTTAAAGGATCTCTCCCTCCCTCTTATAGAGGCGGTAACATCTGGTGGATGGGAGTTTTCCAAACATTTATATCTCGGGGCTTCCTTGGGATAATTCCTCATGCCCATACAAGGGGCGTCCTGGGACTCCTGTAAAGAAAACAGTTTAGTAGCTGACAATAACTTAGGTTTGTTTTTACTGAATTCCCAACAGAGCTTGAAGTATTTTTATGGGAAAGATTCCGCTTTGTACTTTTTTCTTCTTATACAACATTTGAGCCCATCCAGGATTCCTCTGTGCCCATGTGTAAGAAGATACATGGGCAGCAATGAAAAATTTGCCACAAATGTTAGCTATGAGCTGCCACTTCATAGGGAAGCATCTAGATACATTTCATTACAACTCATTACAACGAACTTATAATAAATACATAACTGGATGAAATGTTTGATTGTGCAAATTGCTGTCTATAGTTCTAATTTTATATTTCCAGACCATTCTAAGTCTCATTTCCCTTTCAGATATAACTTCCGTCTCCTTGCCGTAAATGGGTCCCTCTTCGCTGTTGGCGGTCAGTCCTTACACACCATGGAGTCCTTCAACCCAGCACAGAACACATGGAACCTTGTAGCCCCCCTTCCAGACCCTCTGGTGGAGTTCTCGGCCTGTGAGAGTCTGGGGAAGATCTATGTGGTGGGTGGTTATACCCCACGAGGTTAGTCAATGTATTTTATTTCACTATTAAAGTAGATCTTTAGGTTAAGTTCACACTGGAAGCTTTTACCGCTTCCTCATACTGCTACCTCTCGGGAGATACTACATGGTAGCATCTCCCTGCAGCAGCTCCTTGCAGAGTGAATAGGGGCAGCCAGTACCGCTCACTTCTGCCAGCTGTCAAATGTACAAACGCTGGTTCCTTTGGACTGCTGTGTGAATGTTCAAGCAGCTGGCAAGGTGCAAGTCGTGGGTATCGGCCCTAGATAGTGATGCCATCAGCCTGCTGCAGACAGGGAGAAGCATTTTCTTAGTCTTTGGTCCCTAAAATGATCACACTGCAACATTGTAACAAGTCATCAGGTGATAGCATGGAGCAAGGTCTGTTCTTTGTCAGATACTTGTGAAAACAGGCATAAAATGTACAGACGCCATGACTTTATTTAAACCTTCACTGAGCTTGCATCTCAATCCAGGAAGTTGATGGTGACCCTGGATGATGCCTGAACAAAAATGGCACTGTCCACAAGGGAGAAAAAGAGATGAAGGTGTTGTTACGCATGACTTGTCATGCTGCATTCAACAAAGATGGTTGGTCCATGATGATGGAGAAAGCTGTACTGCTGTGAGAACATTGGCACTACACCTGACATCCAAAGATTATCCAAAGACCCTGACATTCTGCACTCATAGGCTTTCTTCATCTTGTTAAGTTATGCTGGGTATAATTTACCTGGAAGGCTGAGGACATCTTGTGGCAAACTAAAGGTACTGCAGGAGACACCTCTGAATTATAGGTGGTGTTGCAGTCAAAGCTGTGTGTTTTTTTTGTTTTGTACCTAACATGCAGACATTTAAAAAAAAAAGTAAGCTAGAAGATTCACCTGGTTATCTTGCTGGTCAGTTCTTATCCTAGGGTGACAACACACATTCATTGTACCTATGGAGGTATTTTCATAACATAGAAAGGAAGGGATTCTGTTGTCATCAGAGAGAGCTGAAACCAAGAGTGCAGCACAAGAGGTTATCAGCTCATAAGTTCTGTAAGGAATATATATCCATATGAAATGGATATTACAAAACCCATTCAATCGTGTGTGTATATATATATTACTAAGTTGGGGGGGGGGTCACTGTTGTGGTTCATACATTTCAGTAGTTACTCTAGAAGGGTATTGATGATTTCATCTTTTCTCCTCTCAGGGCGAAACCTAAAGGTACTGCGGTATTGCCCGTTGGCTGACCAATGGTCGGAGATTGACATTTGGCGTCATCATGTGCGGAAACAGCAGATGGTGTCTATCGAGGAGACTTTGTACTTGGTGGGTGGATTTATCCGGGACGGTCTGTCCGGAGAGAGCGAGGACTCACTTAACATTCATTCATATAACACTCGGACCAGAGAGTTCAGCTGCCTTAAAGTGAACACCTCCAAATCAGGGCTGAGCATCTGCTGCACCCTGCACAATGATGGCATCTACATCCTGAGCCGTGATGTCAACCCTGGCATGATGGGTAAACACAGAGTGTTCCTCAAGTACTGTGTGTTCTCAGAGGTCTGTGAGTATGTCCGCGGGGCCCCATCTGAAGGCCACAACATGCAATTGTTTTCCATCTACCTACCCTAAAGGTTCCAATAGAGCGGGACTGTGCAAATAAACAGCACCGCCACCCAACCTTCACTACAACCTTCACCATCAACGTAATGTGATTGGTTACAACTTTGACAAATCTCCTTCATACCAATATACCAGGACTTTAACAACAGCTGTATTCCTAAACTACCAAACCATATTTGTATCTGAACTGCTAGCTTTGGATGAAGTGGAAAATAGAATCCCATTTCAGGGTGTTATTGCTGTGTCCTGCTGGGGAGAATTCCTTTACTTTCTGTAATGGAGATACAACAGGAAGTAAGTAAAATCTCAGAAGTCAAGGGAACTAAACAGAAGGTTTTATGACTTTAGAAATGACCATCTAGCCAGTAAGTAGACACTCCACTCCACACACCACATGAGTTGGGGTCACTCCTATATAAATGGAGCCTTAAAGGGGTCACTCCCATTTACATGGAGTCCTAAAGTGGTCCGTTCCCCCCAAAATAAAGCTTTACTTATTAGTGAAGCCCAGTGGCCTATATGCTTCATTTATGTTATACTCCAGCAGTGAGATCTCCATGACATTATTTTCCAGCTGCTCCTGTCCACCTGAAAGTTTGTGATGTCCTCACCCACCTACATTCTCCATCATATTAATAATAAAATTTCCAATGGGGAAGGTTAGAACTCCTTTTAAAAGGCACAATGAATGTGCAGACTCAGCACAGGGATAGTAGAAATAATAATTTAATATTTTTTATCAATAATTTGATAATGGGCACAGCAGGTGTATAGACCAAAGAAATGTGCACAGGGATGGAGGGAGACCCTCATAATGGGCACAGCAGGTGTTCCGTTGAGAAACCAGCACTGGAATGTTGGAAATCCTCTTGTGATTTACAGTAGGTATGCAGTCTTTGGAACTCAAGACAGAGATGGTGGGAGACCCTTATCATGGGAACATCAGGTGGGCAGGAGACACAAAAGACTTTTGGGGGGTTTGACTCTCCAGCATTTACTAAACATAGAGGTAATTTTTTTATGTGGGAAGCCTGAAGTGTTCTTTGACTACAGCCCCATACAGATGTCAGATGGACATCAGAGAATTGAAATCATGAACTTGATAAATGCCATGTATTACTTATCGTGTTCCATTTACCTGCACAGGCTCTAAAGGTATCTTCCACATCCAACAGGAAACTCGTAAATTCAGCAGAGATTGGTCAGCAGTTATCCACAAACATGCTATGTGTCAACATTTCCCTAAAAACAATTGTTACAATAAAGCAATACAATGTTTTCATTACAAGTGTTACGAGTTGTGTTTGTCTGACCTGTAACAAGGGTATAAAATGTTCAGCTTTGGAGAAGTATTGACCATACATGCCAGCAGTTGGGGTAAAAATGAGTTTTAGGGGAATTGATTTTGCCATGACAAAGTTTCAGCATAATTTGTCTCCAGCTTGCAGGCAGCATTGGAGAAATTGGCTCCAAATACAAATCACATGATTTCATTTTAACAGTCTCAACATATGCACAGGTGGCTTGAATAAAAATTTAGGAGCTTCAATACAATGAAATGCATTTATTATCCATGTTCTGCATTTGATATGGATTCATGTCAACCATTGTCAGTATGCTCATTTCCCGGGTGGCTATAGGCCTGAACCTGTGAAATGCACTTCACCTCATTCTAAGCCTATTCAGTAGGAGCCAGGGGAAGGTAGTAATCCAGTGCAAAACTATGTAACAAAGAACTACAGTCCTGTTCAAAAGCCTAGAAGTTAATTATACAGAATTCATGCAGAAAATAAACTAACATCAGCCAGGATGTGTGGGCCACAGCCAGGATGTATGGGTGCCATTTAGGATAGAGGGGTCACAGCCAGGATGTATGGTTCCCATTCAGAATGGAGGGGTCACAGCTAGAATATTTGGGTCTCATTCAAGATAGAGGGGTCACAGCCAGGATGTAGTGGTCCTATTAAGGATAGTAGGGTCAAAGCCAGAATAGATGGGTCCAATTCAGGATAGGGGGGTCCTATTCCTATTTGGAATAGAGGGGTCACAGACAGTATATATGGGTCCCATTTAGGATAGAGGGGTCATAGCCGTGATGTAGTGGCCCTATCAAGGACGGTAGGGTCACAGCCAGGATGGAGGGGTCACAGCCAGGATTGATGGGTCCCATTCAGGATAGAGAGGTCCTTTAACTATTTGGGATAGAGGGGTCACAGCTAGGATGTATGGTTCCCATTGAGAATGGAGGGGTCATAGCCAGGATATATGGGTCCCATTCAGGATAGAGGGGTCACAGCCAGGATGAAGTGGCCCAATTAAGCATGATAGGGTCACAGCCAGGATAGAGAGGTCCTATTCCTATTTGGGATAGAGGGGTCACAGCTAGGATGTATGGTTCACATTCAGAATGGAGGGGCCACAGCTAGGATATGTATGTTTTGTTCAGGACAGAGTCCCATTAAGGATGATAGGGTCACAGCCAGGATGGAGGGGTCCAATTCAGAATAGAGGGGTCACAGCGAGGAGGTATAGGTCCCATTCAGGATAGAGGGCTTCACAACCAGGGTGGAGGGGTCACAGATGGGTTGGAGGGGTCCCAGACAGAATTTAGTGGTCCTATTTAGAACGGTAGGGTCACAGTCAGGAATTATGAGTCCCATTCAGGATAGAGGTTTCACAGAAAGGATGGAGGGGTCACAGCCAGGGTGAAGGGGTCATAGCCAGGATGTGGTGGTCCTATTCAGGTTGGAGGGGTCACAGCCAGGATGCATGAGTCCCATTCAGGATGGAGGTTTTACAGCCAGTATGGAGGGGTCACAACCAGCATATTGGGGTCCCATTCAGGATGAAGGGTTCACAGCTGGGGTGAATGGATCATAGCCAGGATGTGGTGGTCCTATTTGGGATGGGGGGTTCAAAGCCAGTATGGAGGAGTCACAGCCAGGATATTTGGGTCTCATTCAGGATGAAGGGGTCACAGCCGATGTGAAGGGGTCATTGCCAGGATGTAGTGGTACTATTCGGGATGCAGGGTCACAGCCAGGAGGTATGGGTCCCATTCAGGTTGGAAGGGTTACAGGCAGGATGTGGTGGTCCCATTCAGGATGGTCACAGCAAGGTTGAAGGGGTCAGTTAGAATGTATGTTAGTGGTCAAGATAGATTTGGACAGCCAGGCTAAATAAAGTTAGCCATAATGAAGAGACCTGGGTACCACTGCAGTACAATGTATCCACAGCTTCCTGCAGCAGCACCACCCAATCTCTTTGCCCACACCATGAGTTGACTTTGTACCACTGGCATGATCTGACCCTCTCAGTCTGTGCAGAGCATCATAGGGGCCACCTCCATCTTCCCCATGCTTTGTTAATCATGGTGGCTGCAGAAGGCAGAGGGGTACTCTTTACATCAGTCAAGAGATTGAGTTGACTAATTTGGAGTGGCAGTAATTTCCGTCCAGTCTTGGTGCATTCCCAGGTACGTACATTTTAGGACTGGCAAGCTGCAATATATTATACTTTTGTTCTTGTTCCTATTGTTACACACACACATATAATGGCTTCAGAAAATATTCAGACCCCCTTCACTTTTTCAGTTGCGTTGTGTTGCAGCCTGAAATTCTTTTTTCTTGAAAACAGAATTTTAGACAATTTAGTAAATTTATTAGGAAGAAAAACTAAAACCTCATATTTACATAAGTATTCAGACCTTTAGCTACAACACTTGAATTTAAGCTCAGGTGCCTTGCATGATGAGATATTTCTGCACTGTGATTGGGGCCCATCTGTGATAAATTAAATTGATTGGACATAATATGGAAAGACTCACACCTCTCTATAGAAGGCCTGATAGCTGGCAATGCATATCAGAGCAAAATCCAAGTCATGAGGAACGTCTTGCAGAGCTCAGAGACAGGATTGTTGCAAAGCACAGGTCTGGTGAAGGCTACAAACAATTTCTGCTGCACCGAAGTTTCCCAAGAGCCCAGAGGCCTCCATAATTCTCAAATACAAATATAATAATTCTCAAATGTAGAGAACTACAAAGAGATGTAGCGGAAGAGGAGCGGAGATGGGAGAAGGGAGATAGGGCGGTAGTTGGAGGGTAGGGAGGGGTCCTGTGAGGGTTTCTTTAGGATAGGGAGAATTATGGCATGTTTAAAAGCTGAGGGGTATTTACCAGTAGAAAGGGAGAGATTGAATAGTTCGGTTAGGGCTGAATGTATTGGTTGATACTCCTTGAGGAAAGGTACCTTAAAAGTCCTCTATGTTCTGTACTTAAAAAGTAGAATGCTCAAAATCCTGGTCCTCCCCTGCAGCTTGCCAAGCTGGCCACACTGGTTTCATAGAATAACCAAAAATCAGCCAGTGAATACTGAACATTCCAAGGATGTGACTACAATCAGCCAGCAGGGGGCGCCCACACATCAATATTCCCAAAGATGTGTAAAACCAGCGTCAGGCTAGTACTTGCATCAATGTAGTTCCTTATTGTCACCAGCAGGTGGCAACATGGTACAGTAAGTTCTGCAGCACCAAATCCATAGCAGGGTCAGTGAGTCCATTTGGCAGTAATGTGTGAGCCAGAATTTGTATTATTGTTAGAAATTAGGCCTGACTGTGTTCTGAGAACTGAAGAACTCCCAACAAGAAACAGCTTAAAGGGTCAGTCCACCCAAAAGTCATACATTACCCGTTGATGTCAACAAGCATGTTTGTGTTCTGGTCCTCTCAGTCTCTAAGGGAGTCCAGCACTCAACATTAAATCTCACTTCTATGGATAAAAAAAGGGTTTTTATTTGCATGTTTACTGGTATATTGTCAGTGAGATATATTAAAACTCCAGCAAGGAAGGTAGAAACCCCTCGTAATGGTCGCATCAGGTGTGTAAATCTGGAAACTCTTTGTAATGGGCACAGGAGGTGTGCAGAAGGGGTGGTAATGGTGACAGGTACAATTAACCCTTACTACTTTATTATAATTTGCAGCATAGGAAGTAACCGAAATCACCAGAGGTTATGTAATGGGCTGGTCAGTGATATACACTCCACTTAATAACATGTTCTTTGTCATTCTCTTTATCTCTTTGTCATGGCAGGACCCCAGGAGAAGCACATTTAAAAAGATGAAAAGATTTAAAAAGAAGAAAAATGACTTTACAATATCATTAATGATATCTTTATCTTGTTGAAGCTTAGATGAGATTTTAGTGATTTAACAACCCTTTTACCAAAGGGGAACCCTTTAATATTAATAAACAAGATTGATATAGCGTCAACATATTACGCAGCACTGTACACTAAATAGGGGTTGCAAATGACAGACAGATACAGACAGTGACACAGGAGGAGGGGAGGACCCTGCCCCGAAGAACTTACAATCTAGTAGGTGGGGGAAGTGTCACACAATAGGAGGGGAGATATGTAGTGTGGGAAGTAGTGAGGGTTTTAGGAGACGGAAGAAGACAGATAGGCAAGTTTGAAGAAATGTGATTTGAGTTCTTTTTTTTATGAACAGAAAGTAGGAGCAAGCCGGATAGGACGAGGAAAACCATTCCAGAGAATTGGGGCAGCTCTAGAGAAGTCTTGTAACCGTGCGTGTGATGAGGTTATGAGTGAGGAAGTCATTAGTAGGTCATCGGAGGAGTGGAGAGAGCTTCTGGGGGTGTATTTTTTTTACCAGGTCAGAAATGTAAGTGGGACAAGAACTGTGTAGGGATTTGAAGGCAAAGCACAGGAGCTTAAATTTGATTCTAAGGTGAAATGGAAGCCAATGGAGAGAACTTCCAGTTGGTTGGTCTGAGCTTTTGCCAAGGGTGCAAGTTTTTGTTACCCCTACATCCCACCAAATGCCATCTCTGCTGCCAACTTCTAATTCCACCGTGATCCTTTGTGGCCATTGGTTGGCCGCTGATGGCATGTGTGCAAGTAAAATTGTCTCCACCATCTAGGTCTGTTCTTGGAATAAAATGCCACCAGAAGCCTGGCAAAATAAGACTTTACATGTCTGTTCTTCCAAAACCCCCACCTCCTGGTAACTTTATGTTGTATTGTGCATTGACTAGACGTGTGCTACCTTCTGTGATTTACAAGAGCTGGAGATAAACTTCTAATTGCCAATTAAACAAACCAAGAAGATTCTAACAGGTGAAATGACAAGAAGCAACAAAATTCTTTATTTCTCACATGTACATCTCTCCCTCCGAAACTAGTGATATGGCTGCTAGCAACAGTAATGTACTGTAAAATAGGGGGACTGGTGTCTGTTACTCAGACAACATGGGACAAATGTAGGCAACATAACTATATGGGCAATACGGAGTTGGGAAACACATAAGCAGACAAAGTCAGCAGTGGTCCACTGTTTAGGGGTCCAGGGAACCTGTGCAGCAACATACTTGACACCTCCTTGGGGAGACAGGTTTGCATTATATGTTGCCAGACTGTAATTCCACCCGCCATGAGAAGATCCAATGATCAAGAAAATCATGTGCATTATGCGATTGGCCTGAAGACTCTGAAAAAAGATGTATATGACAATGGTGGAGAAAAGTTAAAGAGGAGCTAAACTGAAAAGTGCCTAAAACAAAAAAAAAATAGACTTACCTTTACTCCCGCAGCGCAGTGGATTGGTCTGGAGGTGTCTTTCATGGCGCCGTCCCGCTATCTGTCTCCGGGTGCCGCCATTTTCTGCTCTTCTTGTGGGTTCTTCTTCCTACGTCACCCAACTTAGGCGCGAGATCGGGTGACGTAGGATGGAAAAAAAACTTGCCGATCTCACTGCGCATGCATGGGATCGGCAATTTTTTTCTCTTTTCAAGAAAAGGCTCCTTCTGCCCCTGAGATGCTCGGGAATGCGCAGAAGGAGCACCCAAGAGCCTCCTGGTATCTGTGACCTAGGTATTCCAGGAGGCTTTGCGAGGCGATCGAGAATTATGGAGCGGTGCTGCACCCTTTTTTTTAAAACAAAAGGGTGTTGCACTTACAAAAAACCTAAAGGAACAGAATTTTACTTAACATAAAAGGGTTGTCTACCCTTTTATGTAAAGTGAAATTTCTGAGTTTAGGTGCGCTTTAACACGACGCTGCTTTACAGGGGCCACAATCATTATAAACAGTAAAAAAGAATCTTATCAATTTTCGGCACAGGCTGATGACGGGCCAGGCGGATTTTTCAGCCATTGCTAGAATAGAACTATAGAACCACTAATCACTGTTTACAACAAGTGGCTGCGTCCTTCATGCATACTGCCATAAATTATGAGCGGCTGCGTCCTATTGGTTAGACCGCACGGTGCTGGGTTTGGACAGCCATCATGCATTTTGTGGGATGTTTGACCAATCCCATCAGTGTGAAGTCTATCCAACGTACCAATAACTATACAGTACAAGGCATTGCCTGATTGGCTAAACATTGATCAGATAGTTTGGGTAGGTCCTTCTATAATATTACTTTGGAGAGTGTACACAGATTGTTTCATCAGATTGTGAGGTTTAAGACAAGATGTACGGGGACAATAATGGCTTTTTTTCTTTTGATCTCTTAGATTGTAAGCTCTTCGGGGCAGGGTCCTCTGCTCCTCCTGTGTCACTGTCTGTATCTGTCTTTCATTTAAAACTCTTATTTAATATACAGCACTACATAATATGTTGACGCTATATAAATCCTCTTAATATTAATAATAATAATACATCAAAAGACAATTGCCATCTCTTGGCACTGCTGGCAGCGGCTTACCCATTTACCCCGCCAATGTCTGCTTTTATTGTTCCCACATTTATATTCTGAACACTTTTCCCACCAATAGATTTAAATCTGTGAAAACTGGACCACAAGTTGTTGTTAATGTGAATGAATTGACTTGTCTTCAATCTGGGAATGGCGGAGTTCTTGCAGGCAGCTTTGCGGTCGGAGCGATCCTTGTTCTGGGATAAGGCACATCGCCCTAATTAATTACCCAGATCGCAATCTGCTCGTAAATACGAACGCTGTTTATAAACCTGTTCTATTTCAAGGCAAAAGCGGCCATAGTTGTGTCTATTAAACGGCCCTCCGCAGTCCTGCACACGCTACCGGCACCTGTGAAAACATCTTAATTTGATGGACTTATTGTGCAGTTCCACCCAGCGCCTCCTGGGTGGGCTGCAGCAAGGAAGGGGTTAATCATCTGGCAGCAATGAAAGACTATAAAGTGGACCTGTCATCAGATATATTTTCTCGTGGTAAAGGCAGTATGCTAAGTAATGTGTCAGTGTAACACTTCCAGGTATTATTTATAACAGAGAGCACAGTACTCCCCCTGACAATGCCTTCATCTGAAAAAATACAGAACCACCTTTGTTTGGGCATCATCCACGGTCATCATTATCATTGTTAACTCTCAGTAAATCTTGTTATCTATGCAGCTCTTGGCTGTATTCACACATCCATATAAATCAGCCCCTGTCCGCTTGCTATGAAGTTACAAAATGCAGTCCTATCACAAGGGATAAGAGACTGGGGAAATGCTTCCTTCTGCCTGCAGCAGACTGATGACATCATCTCAGCCTAGACAAACTTACAAGACTGGACCTTGTAGAGCTTGCTGTTCCTTCTGATATGTCAGGTAATGATTCCTGCACAATAGTTATGTTACTGACAAGTTCACTATAAGTGGTCACCAGATCAAAAAATCCATTTTTTTTTTATTTTTACTGAAACTTTTATTTAGGAATGGTGATCTCTAATTTTTCAAGCCAGTTTCATGCAGCTTTTAGTGATACAAATCAAGGCAGCATAACGTACACAGCTTTGTCTGCCCTAAAGAGAACCTGTCGCCATACCATTCTTTAAAAGAGCAATCGTCTCATTGGATTTTATGTGCATTTAACATATTTTAGGCATGTTGTGTAGTTGTAAATATCTATATCCACATGCTATGCTTTCCAGAGATCTGCATACTCCCAATGCCCATGGCTACAATTCATGCTCCATTCAGAAAGTTTTCATTTGTAGCCACTACGCTGTGCTGTAGAGACCTGAGCTGCAACCACCCACATCCATGACATACAAGGAAGTGTGATAGGCAGGGAATTACATTGCAGCTGTTATGCTGCCATCTAGTGCTCATTAAAAAAATAGCGACAAAAATCAACAGCTTGTACACCAGAGTTTCTCCACCTTTTTTGGGGACCCACTCCTAATATTACTATATCCACAGCTCAGAGTATATTGGTGCAGTGGTCAGTAGAAAGAATGCCTTTTATATTGTTGGTCATTGGGAAGAATGTCACCCTTACAGATAGCTAAAAAAACATTGATCTGAGATTCACAAATTGCTCAAGGAAATCCTAGCAACCTCTGGAGGTACCTTGGATGAAAAACACTCCTCCACATGGCTTGGAGGCATAAGGTAAAACTTTTTTTTAAGTATGCAACTCATATACAATTATATATATATATATATATATATATATATATATATATATATATATGTTGGGTGGTGCTCAAGGATAAAAAAATGTACTGACGTGAAAATGTCAGGACTACTTTCTACCCCTGCTAGGCTGTAAGTGCAAGTTGCAGTGGTTACTGCCCCTCAGGGGAGGACTCCTAATGACCTGCACTGGCAGTTTGTGCTCAATGTGTCCTTGTTGGGTGGAAGACTGAGGACATCTTGTGGTGAACAATAGGTAGTGTAGTGAACAGCCCTGGAGAGGAAGCCTGAATTAGTTTTATTTTTAAACAGTGGGGATGGGGGATCTTTTTAAAAAAAATAAAATGTATTTGTACTAAACCAAAAAAAATCTACTCTTCATTTAGTACTTTGGGGGCTGGGTGTGGTGTATTTATGTTAGTGTGGAGTTGATGTATTTGTGCTTTTTTTTTTATCACAATAGGAGCCAAAAAGATTGAAAAGCTACATTGATGTGGTCATGTATCTATAAAAAAAAATTCAAAACAGAATAGACTGACTCTGTAGGAATTTATAGAATGCCTCCGTTGAGGTTCACAGTTTTTCCGCTGCTTCTTTAAAGTAAAAAAAAAATGTAAATGGCTCTATAAATAGAGACAATTTTTCCTTTAATACTGAATGTTTATGAGTATGTGGGTTGTAAATTTGGCCCTCGTCACCCTGGGGGGGTGGGGGGGATTCAAAACCAGACAGCGCTTTGCTTACTTTGGACACCGAATTTATTACACATTCTGTACAAATTCCACCAGTTGCCACATCTTATACATGCACAAAAGAGAAAAAAAATGTTTAATTCAATATAAAAAAAAAAAATAATAAAAAAAATAACAAAAAATCATTGGCGCGTTCTAGACATTAAAGTGCAACATGAAACGGGACGCCAGCAGCACAAGGAATTATAATAATAATAAAAAAACACAATAAATATATAATCCAACCAATAAATAAGGGGAAGGGAAGGGCCGCAGGGGGGGCGGCTGTGCAGTATTACAAACGGCGGGGGGAAGACAGCGCATTTGGGGGGTTCGGGGCAGTCTCTGGTTCTTATTTACAAGAAATAAATACATCTTATAAGTCCAAGTTCAAAGATCTCCGCTGCACTCCCCGCTCAGCTTTTGTTTTTTTACGGTTCTATTTCCTTTTTTTTATTATTTTCTCTTTCTCCAATATGGAAGCTCCAGTTCAATTCTCATTGCGTCCTGTGAATGGAAGGAAAATCGGTTTAGTTTAAATATCCAAAATATTTATTGATAAAAGAGTTAGTTAACAACATTTCAAAACTGATTGGTCAATCACTCATACAAATGCACCTGACTGCCTCTGTTTGGGTCGGTGGTGACTTTTAATTAGCAAGATTGTCTGGGGTTAGAGGTTAAGAAAGCACTGAAGCCAATGGATTATTGTAAGAGCCAGGGAGCTGGTATTTTAAGTAATATCCACCTCCATGAAGCCTTCCTATAGAGTTATATATATTGAAAGACCAGTGCTAAAGTTTTATTAACTTAACTACCGCCACCAAAAATCACAGAAAGTACTGAAGCCAGGTGATCATCATGACAGCCAGGAAATTAGTTTTTTTTGGAAGGAGGGGCCAGCAATATCCACCTCCATAAAAATAACCTCCCATTAACTAAATCTCTGATGCCTGCAGAGAGTCTCGGTTTCATAGTGGCAGGCTTGGGAATTGTCGTGAAAAGTTTTTCCATCAACGGAACTACTGCTATTAGAAAATCCCAACATGTTGGTATCGCTGGGTGGTTGTATGGAAAAGAAGGCAAAAAAAATGGCAGAACTTGTTCTAAGATGTGACGTCTGAATGCTAAAGTGCGTCCGGTACAGTAAGCAGTCCAATATTTGATGTGTGCATATTTACATCACCGTGGTGGAAAAATACAAAAAAAAAAAATGAATGTGCTTTTTTAAAATTTGGTAGCAACTTTACCAACCAATGAAATCCCAGCCTGACCAATGAGGTTAAAAATGGGCGTCCGCATTAATCAAAACTCACCACAATGCTCAAAAAATTTCCCGCGAGCGCAAGTAAAACAACCACAGAAAACAAGAGATGGGACAATCCTGCAGTTCTGGTCAGGATTATTTTTTTTATAACTCAAAGCTATCCATTCATTGGAGGCCTAATAAAAAAACCATGTGTGCTTTTCTGGAGGTGCCGGAAGCGTACAGCACATCCTCCATTATACTTTGTTGTCTCTGACACATTTGGGGGAAGGGGAGACAGAGAGTCTTTACAGCTGCGTAAGCTGCGTTAAGCCCGGCTGATATATAAATTGTATTAGCCGTGGTTTTCGGTGGATCTTCGTCCAGAGTGCACTTAAATTTCACCATCTTGCACTAAAATTTGCAGCCCCTTTGGAAAGTAACATAAAAAGCCAGCCCACGCAGAGGGAGAGAGAGACCAAAGATAAATACCGCAATGGGATGAGCTGACTAAACGAAGATCACACCACGTTCACACAGCTAAGTCCTCCTTGAAGCAGATTTAGGAAAATTAGGGAATTGGTTTGATGTTTTCTGTATCAACCAATCAAACTGCAGCTGCCATGTTTTATGCCCTCTTTTAGGATAAAAACTAACATTTGATTGGATGCTACAACCAACACCCTTTTTTTGCTGTGAATTCTTTAGTCTTATACATAAAGTTTACTGGTGCTCCTTATGTGAAGGGAGTAGGTCACTATGAACCGTTGGTAAGTGATATGAGTTCATTGGCTTTCAAAGATGTGGTGGCAAGGGCCCTTAATAAGGGGCGGAGCTGGGAACTCACAGTAAAGGGTGGATCTGGGAACTCAGATAGCCCATATGTATTTCTTATGTATTCCCAGCTCCACCCCTCCATAGGTGGGTGACCTAGGTGGTATTCGAGTAGGCTAACCCTAGACGTATTAAAATCTGCACCATCATCACTGGATCAGCATGCCTGCCAGGACAACAACATTTTCCTACTGTAAAACCACAGCAATGTTTCATCTCAGAGGTTGATCTACTGACCTGATGCCTAACTCTTCCCACCAAAGTTCTGACCCTGGCGGGTCCTGCAGGCCCTCTAATGCCGCCCGCTCTTTCCTCTTCCTCTTGTCCTGCTCCTTTCTTTTTCCTGGCTTGCCCTTCTTCTTCTTGCTTGGGTTTTTGGGTGGAGGGTCTTTGAAACTTTGTGATTTGTGTGTCTCCTGAGTCAGCTGGGTCGTTGCTCCCTCCTCCTCGCCCACCAGACGCAGGGTGTTAAAGTTCTTCACGCTGGGGATTGGGCGGGGCAATTCATCGGGCACTGACCGGATTTCTGCTGTATTTACCCCTTCTATGAGGTTCTGTAAAAAGATTCTGCGCCGCAGCTCCTGGAGGGATCGTCCTTTGTCATGGAGCAGCTGATGTTCTGAAACTGCCCTCCGTCTGCAAGAGAGATAAATCCATCAAAGTTAGAAACTTCATCCAAAAAAACGAATTTACATCTATGATAAGCAAAGTTTTGCTGTAAACCAAATTTTACTTTAAAAATGCATTCACTGCTGCGTATGGCTACCTCCTATCCCACGGGGCAAGATTTTTTAGCACTCAAAGGGAAGTGGTCACAGTGTGTCCCCTCCCATGAGCTGAAATACTTCAGCAGGATAGGTTGAAGGTCCAGACCCTTTGGCACCCCCACCTGCTAAAGTACCAAAGGCAACTGCCACTTATGCCCCATCTTGGCCTGATCCAAAATAAAACTAATCCTATCTCCTCCCTGTAGGTGGGCAGGGTGGCACAAACACAATTCATTTTGCATGTCTATTTAGGTGGTCAGCCTATTAGTAGTAGTTGCAGCTTCCAAAATTTGGACAAATTATTATTTTGTTTTACTGCTTTTTTTTAGTTCTAGGAAATTTTAAATGAATGCACAGCAGTTGGATCCAGTGAGATGGATGAGAGGAAGTGCAGTGTGTGGTTACACAGGATAATCCAAAGTGTTTTCACATATGACAGACACATCCTGCTCCACTGTTAAACCCACGCGAGAGACAGCGCGTCTCCCATGGATGAGACAGGATCCAAGCCCAGAGCTGGCAGGCGCACAACCACCCTGATCTGCATAGAAAATTACGTCTGACCTTAAAATTACACACAAGCCTTGCACATCCTCCCACACATATTTACACCACAGTGTGACTAGCGTGTATTAATTGATCCGGAATATTTGATTTGTTAGCAAGACATAAAAGATCTAGGGGTGAGATGGTGTGACAACCAATTCTGAGAGCTGATCTCTTCCTGATTTGACCAGGGATGCTCATTGGAAGCCTTGTTGCATTTTCTCCATAGAAAGGAAAGGTTTGGTTATTGACCCAATGAGAATTTAAATCTTCGACTATGTGATTAGCTTGCTGGTGAACTTTTTAAGGCATGAATGCCAGCAATGCCCAGATTGGTCTTGTTGCTTGCCTTTGTCATGGTCAGCCTTACAATACCCAAATTAGAAATTAAAAGAAGTAAAGAAAGGAAGGAAGAATGTATATGGGAGACTTCCTATTACCTCTCTATTGTCTCTTTCTTGTTTCCTCTCTAACCCACCTCTGTTTCTCTCTCTTCCCTTTCACACCCCCATTTCTCTCTCTCATTCTTTCATTCTTTTTCTCATCTTCCCCTTTCCTCTATCCTGCACAGACAATGCAGCATTGATGTGTTTTTGGTATGCCCGGGGACACGGCTCACATTAGTGTTAGTGAAAGGTGCAGATTTAATTACAATTCTTTCTTTAGAGCTACGTGTGTGCACTTGATTCTCATCCGTTTCCTTCTATATTTAACGAAAGAATTGTTTCAGAATTAATCCTCTGATGTGGGTGGAAATCTGATTCCTCAACGGACTGCATTTTATATTAAAACTCTGCAAACGTATTACTTTGCATCTAACGGCAGTGCAGCCGCTGGCTTGGATGAGGCCCAAGCTGTCCTGTGCACGTTATTTTCTGGCCTTGGGAAGGATTCCTATGACTCCCTCAGGGTGGAATAACTATATATGATATGACCATATAGGAAAGTCCTCCAAAACAAAATCTTAATGGCAAACCTAGAACTACATACAGAGGATCAACTTGTTATTACTTCCTACAGCACTGGTTCACCACCATCCCTCGGACTGAACCAATATGAAGTTGTAAAAGTTACACCAGCAGAAAAGATTTGGGAAGATGGGCATGTGATAGATAACAATATGATTGGTCCTGCAGCTGCATTTGTTTTGTCTTACCACCATCCTCAAATACATATATTATATGCACATTTACATACACATACATTAATGTATTAACAAGCGCACAGCCAGTCTCTTACATTCTGCTGTTGAGTCCCTGCGTTGGTCTTCCATGTGCGGGGAATGTGCAACTGAGGATGAAGACTGCCAAACTACAATGTGGTAGGAGACTCCGCAACATCTTGAGTGCAACCGAGACCTGCAAAGAAAGACATTTGTTAGGGATCATTCCCATCAATGCATTGACCTTTATTCTGCATCAATTGGGGTTCATTGACAAAATTACTTAAAACTGTTCACTTAGCAAAGTAACTGGAGCTATATTCACTTTTTACAATTATTTAAAATGTGACCTTCTCACATTACTTCTAATCTGATATTACAAGATATCCACAACATTTAAGAAAAGACACTATAAAGGAGACACAGTAATGGGAAAATGGGGTGAGTTCATGAATTAGGTGGGTTCTAGAATTTCAAAGTATTTCATCTTCAGATATGCCAGTCTATAAAAAATCCTACAATTCAGAAACTCAACCATTCAGGCACAGTGTGACTCTTTGTGATGACTTACATCAAATTGAAAAGTCTAAATCAGATATAAGTAAAGAAATCAAAATCAGATGCCACCGCTATTCACCTGATATTCAGCTTCATTAACTTTCATTTTAAAAAAAAGAGATATAATAGCTAAAAAATACCCTAAAATTGATGTTCCTTTAGAACCGCACTTTACAGTGCCATATTAATGTAGTTGGATGATTTTTGGAACATTTGATTTGATATTTTTTTTTTCTAAATACATTTTTGACTTAACAAAAAAAAAAAAAATTCAACAAGAAAACCATTGTAGTTACAAAATGATCACATTTAAAAAAAAAAAAAGCTGAATGACAACCATCAGACTTTTTGTTGGTACCATTGATCATTTCACACTCTGCTACTGTTTAATATTCAAACTGTAAGACAGAAAGACCAACTGCACTAAAACTGGATGATTGGAAAATGTGTTTCTATTGCTTTCTTTTAGATTAAGGATATTTGTTGGATAATCAAAGAATAATTATTGAATGTATTTCTTTGTAGGGATGAATCAAAAAAAGGTTCCAGTACAGTACAGATTTCTAGAGCGATAGAATGTTTTATGTACTCATGTCTGGGGCAAAACTGCACCACAAATTGGTAATATTTTATTATATATCCATATTAGAATGAATGTCAGGGGCACTTGCAGAGCAGACTTGTAGATGGCAAATATTTTTTTAGACCACCTTAGTTTAGGTGAGTAGCTGCACCCCACCAAAAAGTCTTTACAACATTTAAATCTCCTTCCTTGAGTGCACCATGGTATATTTGGAGTGCAAAGGGTATAAAGTATAGGTACCACTTGAAATGTATCTTAGTGCCTTACCTGTCCAAGTCTTTCAGAATTTTCTCTCTTTATATATTTCAGAATAAGCAGAAACCCTGAAATAAGAAAGATAAAACATGTAAATAGTGCATCCATCAGTATTATGATTATAATTACTCCTTCTTCTTGTTTTATAGTAGTCAATGCACTTCATTAAACATTTACAGAGTTTGCTATTTTTCAGCTGTTTTAGAAGTTGCTGTGTGCCCACAACTTGCGTTGCGGTGACTTTTAGTGCAACAGCAGGCAACGCATCCAATGAACTCTTTTTAAAAGTTGATTACTTTAGCGACAGATGACCTTGTGTCCAGTAGTGTCACACAGAACACAACAACAACATTTGAATAAAATTGTAAAATCATGCCAGAGTTTTTTTAACTGGCATTTGAGCGGGCACTGGTAAAGTTAGACATCACTAAAGTTAATGGCCCATAGGGGGCATCCTTGCAGCATCTTTTTTCACTCACTAATCAGAGACATCACTGGGAACAAAGACAAGTTTCATGGAGGAATTTCTTTCGGAGCCTTTGCATGCCAACCTTGTCCTGTCCTGTCTAGGTAGACATGGAACTTTGGCAAAGAGTACCTACCCCTGCCCAAACATACGGAATTGACTAATCATAAGGCCCCATTGGTGCTGCCACCCAGAATAGGCCGCTTTAATTCAAGATTTAAAAATTGACACCTTGGCATAACAGAATTGGGCACCTGTGCCAGGGCTTCCCAAGAAGTGCCAAGCATAGCATTACCCGTAACCATCTTATCATTCCTTGACAACTGTTTCACAGATTCCTTCCTCTCGCCCAGCCTCAACCTTTACCCCACCGGACTATTTCCCTAATCAGATGACATGCTGATAAAATGTTATTTGCACATTGTTTTCCCAAAAACACAACAGAATTCCTATTAAATTCAGGAAACCATTCTTCGCATTCCGTCCAAATTTTTGAATGGCTCGGAATACTGAGCTCGACTGTACACTTAAAGAGGCGTAAAAAAAATAATCGCTTAAGTAACCTTAGATTGCCAAAAAATGGAATTTAGTTTGTGCGGGGGAGGGCAGCGAAATATTTCACTAATCTCTGCGTGAAAAAAACAATGATTGTTGGAGCTCAAAAAACTTGTGGGTTTTGGATGTTGCCTGTATGTGGAACGGAGTCAGACTGAGGTTTGTGTGCGTTCCGTGGGGATGTGAGACGCAGCAGACAGATCCCTCTCAATGACCCTAAATACACCGCATCAGCACCCGCAGTTATTTCTCTAAGGTTTCCTACACATAGGTATTATTATAAGTCATTAAAAAAAAGGCCAAGAAAAAGGCAGCTCAACTTACAAAAAAAAAAAATTAGGAAGAGTTTTCTAATGCATCTTTTGACCACCCATAAACTCTGATCATTGAGATCAGTCCTCTATATCTCTTATCTTTTTTTTTTTAACTCCTGATGGATTCTAATGAAAAAATATTCAAAATCAGGGAAGGTGAACTTTTTATTGGCTGCAGATAGTGCAGACTTGAGAATTCAAATGTTGGGGTGTAACCATTAGCTAGGTAAAAATTCACTTGGATCTACAAAACATTGGGCGATGACCCTTTTATCTCAATTTATTTGTTATTGGATACAAGGAGCACCCTAATAGGACACATTCAGCTAGACCCAGAGACAAAGTCAAACCTGTCAACAAGTCAACTATTTTTTCTACCCATAAAACATACTAATGTACAGAAAAAAGTTCAATTCACAAAACTAAAACATTGCAAATATCATTTGTGACAGTGACAGTCCAACAAGATAAAAAAATGACAATCACACAACAAAAAGAAAGATCCTTACAGCTACTTATACCTATTGACAGTTATGACATTCTGTTTTTATAAACATTTTAAAAGTAAGAAATACAACTAAACATAATTACAGTTTAGAATATATAATCAATTCATGATTACAATTACAATTCATAACTTTGCATTCCATGATCAAAATCATAAAGTTTTTTTTTTAGCTTGTATAAAGTTTTTCATCTTCATTATGTCCTTTGAGCTCTTTGCTGTGCTCAGGACACTTTTCTGCAGATTGATATAAAATAACATTTTTTCTGATTAGTAATAAAAAAGTTGCATTAAAGTTTGTTTTTTGCATACCACAGGCAGTGTGCACACTTACTTTCTGCAGCTCCTGTTGCTTGTGCTCTCCTGTTGCTGTCTGCAGATCTGTGTAGTATTCCCAGTGCTGATGTGATGTTGCAGTCCAGTACTCCAGTAAGGAGCTGTGTCCTTTGGCTGAGTGTGAGGAGAACTGAATTCCTTCTCACTGAGCTCTTAATAAAGACAAAACTGTGACATCATAAGCTACATTCCCCTTTTCAACTAAACAGCACTCATGTTGGTTCATTGATGGTGAAGCATGTGACAACACCCCCCCCCCCTTTAACACTCCTCACATCTAGCATACAGTACATAGCCAATGCCAAGAGAAATGGAAGGAGTGTCCTGTGGGCTCACCTGTCACTATACAACCCTCCTTGTTAGATGTTTATTGGGGGGTCTCTACCAGTCTGCAGAGAGAGAGATAGAGAGAGATGGAGATAGAGAGAAGGAAGGAAGGAAAGGAAACAAAGAAAGAAAAAGAAAGAAAGAAAAAGAAAGAAAGAAAGAAAGAAAGAAAGAAAGAAAGAAAGAAAGAATGAATGGAGAAGGGGACAGAAAAGAAAAAGAGGAAAATAGAGTGAGAGACAGGGAGAGAAAGAGAGATATGGAGATAGAAAGAAGGAAAGAAAGTAAGAAAGAAAAAGAAAGAAGGGAATGGGGTTGGGGATGATAGAAAGCAAGAGAGGAGAATAGAGGGAGAGAGAGAGAGAGAGAGAGAGAGAGAGAGAGAGAGAGAGAGAAAGGAAAGAAAGAAAGAGAGTGAAAGAAATAGTGTGACATGAAAAAAGAAAAGAGAGATACAAGTGGGAAGAGAGGAAAGGGAGAGAGACAAAAAAGAGAGAGATAGAGACAAGGCCAGGGAGATTATATCCAACGAAAAGAGAGGAATAGTGAGAAATAGAAAAACATTGGAAATTTATAAAAGAATAGAGGAGGAAGACAGGAATAAAAACTCAGTATTTGTATTTTCTTTGTATCTGTAAAGTATTTAGAAAAGAAAGAAAGAAAGAAAGAAAGAAAGAAAGAAAGAAAGAAAGAAAAAAAAAGAAAAGAAAAGAAAAGAAAAGAAAAGAAAAGAAAAGAAAAGAAAAGAAAAGAGAAGAAAAGAAAGAAATGAGCTCTCGGTGGAGGTGAGGCAGCTGTGCCATACAGAGAGCTTGTAGCAGTGCGGTCTGGATAAGTATCTTCTCTCCGCAGAGCCACAAGCACTTTGTACAAATTCCCACAAACTTGCGCTTGTGGCACACGGGTGGTCATACATGAAAGTGGCTGGGGATTGAACGGAAGCGCAGGCTTGTATTTTTAAGACCGACAATATAAGCACTGTACCACACGTCTTCAAACAGCTCCACTGTATTCAAGGAGTGCAAGAAGTTTTTTTTCCTTCTACAAGAAATCCCCCCTCCCATTTTAAGAACATGTCCTGTGGTACTATTAAAGTGCACCTGTCACCATTGTATAGTGGGGTAAAAGAGGGAACATAAGCAGCATTCAGACTTACTCCCTGTAAAATATCCCTCTGCCTTAGCAGCACCTCTGACTGCCTGAGGGGCTCATTATCACCCTCTAGGAGTTCACAAATGGCCAATTATCCACAGAGCTCCAAATTCATAGTGTCAGTTATTATTATGAGGACAACTAACCTGTACTGCTTTGTTTAACATGATATTGCACCTTTGAATAAACACACAAAAAAGAAGTACCAATGAGGAATGAATAAATTCCATGTACAGTAGATGGCATCCTTAGTGGGAATTGAACACAGGACCCTATGGCATGGGCACAAATTTGCAGATTTTGTTTATTCAAAGCAGACTTTCTACAACAGTTAAAAAGGTGGCAACATTCATGTTCTGCCCTACATAGTGATCTATCCCATGTTAGGTGCAGAGACAGGGAGAACTTGGTAATGTTCTACAGAAATAGGAGCAGATACTTAGGAGTTTAACATCTCCCTGGGCTGATATTAGTATGTAGGTGGCCCTTTTGACCATTCAGACATATATCACAGCATGACCTGCAGTCAGTGACACATGCTTGGTATCATACAACTGGCTGCTCCCCATTCAGATCCCAGCTATAATAACTATAATTTTCTGGTTCTAGCTTCTCTGGTGGCTCTGAGAGAACATATTATGGAATGCCAGAAGGTGAAACTTGCTCTGAGAGACATCATGGCGCACTTTGCATGGTACACATTCATCACTCCACAAAAATCTAATCCTACCATGTAAGTGCCTCCAATGAATAGCACAACATCACAATCCTTTCTACTCAATTCGGATCTCTAGGGTTTGTCCACCAAAGATGATTTTCAATTTTTTTCTCCACTAAAGATGATTTATCTATTTTTTTCTCTCCCTTTGGACATACCTGGAAATTTACAAAGGGAGTGCAGTCTAAGGTTACATTCTGGAGAGATGAATATTTTCCACAATGATCATACTGTGTCAGTAATACTGGAATGTGGGCAATATTACAAAGCAACAGCAATTTGGCGGAAAAACTACAATTACTAACCCAAAGTTATCAGCTATTCTTACTGATGAGATCTGCACAGGTCTGCACAACTGCTGTTCTTACCAACAGAGGAGTTTAGTAAACTGGAGTGGGAATATTTGTCTATTAGTGACAGCAAGCAGTTGGGGTTTTGGATGGTGGGCCATTTGATAAGTATGATGGTTGGGGATCCTTGTCCACTGTAGTGTTCTCTTCAAAGGGCTATGATCATGATGACCAGTTAACCATGATACATGGCTGCAGTAGCTGATATCTGGTGGTTTGCGGTAGTTGGGAGTTTATATTAGGTAAATCGTGTTGTCATTATTTCAGATGGTGCCCTGTAACTTATGACAAGGGAGTTTGTAAAACAGTGCGTAATATACGGGAACTATGTAAATACTAGATATTAAAAATAATGATGTGACAGTGTTAATATAGGGGTCAAGGGTATTGTTATGGCCATTAACATTGAAGGTGTTATTTACGTTTATAACAAAAAGACTGTTATAGCCATTGAGCTCCACTCAAATTAAAGTGTTTTATTTATTGAGTAACATGGTTTAGGATGAGATGAGAAGGTAAGTTTAGGTTAGCAGATATTAAAGTATGACTACTCCTGAACTACTCATGTCATAAAAGGTTCCTGCCATCCCTGTGCTAAGTTCCCAGGTCTGTACACCTACTGTGCCCAATATGGGCAGCGCCAACTATCCATGTGCTGAGTTTGCAGGTCTGCTCACCTACTGTACCATTAGCGAGAGTTTCCAACATCCCTATGGTAAGATCTGTTCTCATTATGAGGCATTCCCATCATATCTACTGCTTAATTTGTTTTATTTAATGGAGAATGCAACAGGAGGAGCAGGAACATGCAAATGTGGACACTCAAGACTACCAAGTAGGGAGTAACAGAGATAGAATTATGGCATGGAGATCTGATTTTGTTTAAGCACCCAACATATTGAGAATTATCCTACTAAGCTCCATCTGTAACTATAACATGACTTTGAAGTGGACTGACCCTTTAAACATTACCCTTCAGAACATGAATTCTTCATTAAATAGGGTCATATGATGTCACCATGCTTCAATTATTTTTTCTTTCTTTCTTTTTGTCTGCTGGGGGTGGTGGCCAGGGGAGCTATAATGACATTCCCTTATAAGAGCATTCCAGCTCACTTCCCATCCATGTAAATGACTTCCCTCGTGGATCTTTCCATTGCTCCAGTGGAGGTGTCTGATATCTACACAGGACAGACACACAAGATATGTTGGAATTTTGGTGTGGGTGGATATATGGATTGTATAGATTTAGGGTAAAATTCTGATGTTTTTCCACTAACAGCAAGTAACCCCAACTTAAACTTTGCTGCTTTTTATATTCAGGAAATAAACATTTTTAAATGATTTTCTTTGTGCTAAAATCACAATTGTCTTTTGGATAGATATTATATGGGATTATAAAAAAATGGTAATTTAAGTAAACCCCAAATGAATGTCATTAAGTTTGCTAAATCACTGTGTATAATAACAATTGGTTTTGTTATTTTTATAATCCTTTGCCGTATATTAGTGCTGCTGATTTCCTGGAGCCTGTTTACAGACGGTTATTATTATTATTATAAACAGGAATACAGACAGTAACACTGGAGGAGAGGACCCTGCCCCGAGGAGCTTACAATCTAGATTACTGTCTACATAAACACTAGTGATAGCTGCATGGTATTTATCAGGGCAGGTATATTGATGGTGACAACAGCGGACCATGCCTGTATAATTTGTGTTGGAAAAGCCACTTGTAGTCTCCATGGAAAGTCATTGTTAGAGGATGACAATACAGAAGCAGAATAGTGCTTATCTGTTGCTTTGTCCAATCCAATGCATTGCCATCCCTATTATTTTGCATGGACTACCTAATGCAAAGCACATTATTTGCACAGAAAATGCAAAAAGTTAAAGATCTACAGCAAAAAATTGTGCACCTAGCTGTAATATTTCCACCAGAGCTCTGAGTTACAGTAAATAAAATACTTTTAAAATAGAAATCGGGCGTTAACAAAATAGATTCTGAGTTGAGTAAGAACAACACGTGTAATAAGAAAAAGGAAACTCTCTGTTCCCCTCTGTGAATATTTGAATTCTTATCAGGACATCTACCGTAGAAGGATTTGGAGACATCGCAGCTAAAGTGAAGGGAATTCATAGATCACAACTAAGAGATTGTGTATTGGTAAGGTCCTGGAAACAACAGGAAGGTGAAATCATTAAGATAGATGGACTTCACATTACTCATACCAAGTTTATTCATAAAAAGGAAATAAAGAAATAGGCGCTATTCTGGAAGTGTGATCTGTAGGGATGCCAAATAAATAAAGATTAACAAAAAGAAAAGTTTGGAACATTTTTGTCGCTTCCTTTTTCTTTCCTTTAAAATACATCTGTGATCAGAACCTTTTATTTAAACAATTATGTTTTTTTAATGGGAAATCATTGGTGTTTGGAGACAATGTTTTTATATTATTTCAATTTTTTAACTTTTACAATTTCGCTATCATGTTTTAAAACTTTTTAAAATTATTTATTTGAAAATTTTGTTTTGAATTTAAACAGAGATTGAACGCATGACACTGGATTCCCAGAGCACGAAGGGAAGGAAACAAAACACAGGCCCAAAAAGTGTAAACGGATGTTCTCTTTTAGAGGAAGGTCCACTAAAGTAAGGAAGAGCTGAGATACTGAAATTCTACTGACATTCATTCCCTCAAATATTCCCTGGTATGAATCAAGTACTACTATTGAAACACATAGACCTGGAAGATTCCCACTAGGGAATGTTTGAGGGATTGTCAGATTCCCTGTTTTAGGAATAGAACCCTAAATAAATATTGGAAAATTGAAATTAAAAATGATTAGCTAGACATGACTGAGTGGGAACCTATTTTTTTTATTTGGGTTTAAGCTTGAGATATTAAGCTCTGTAAACTGTTTTAAAGTTGTAAATTATTTTTTTAATTTAATTGATTGCCTAATTTTGACTATAGTAAAAATAAAAGAAACTAAATACAAAATCAATATGTTTCTTTTAATCCAAACATGTTGCTTATATATCTTTTACTTACTCCATAAACATTTCAGTTGAATCATATTTCAGTTACCTTTTCCCTAAATAACTTACCTGTTCTATTCACCTGCCCCTTCATATCTACCTTTTATCAAATCTCATTGATCACCTTCTTAAGCTACGTACACACGTCAGATTTTTATCGCCCGATAGTCGGCATCGGCCAATTATCGGGCGAAAATCTGCCGTGTGTACAGTCGGTGTCGTCCATCGTTCGGACGACTGACCTGCCGGATCCACGGACGATGGACGACAGCCGATCCTAATGAAAGGGAAGGGGAGAGCGCGCAGCAGGGTGCCGCTCCGTCGCTCTCCCCCTCCCCTCTCCATAGAGCATGAACGGTGCTGTATGTACAGCACCGTTCATGCATCGTGCACTCCCTTGTCGTTGGAAAGGATCGTGAAAGATCCTTTCCAACGACAAAAATTGGAAGTGTTTACGCAGCTTAACATTACTTACCAGTTCTATAAATCTCTCACCTGTTCCATTATTTCTACCTTTTATCATATGCTGCTGATCTCTTCCTGATGTAACTTACCTGTTCCATATATCTCTCACCTATTCCTATATATCTACATTTTATCAAATCATGCTGATCTCTTCCTATTATAACTTACCTGTTCCATATATCTCTCACCTATTGTTATATATCTTCTTTTTATCAAATCTCACTGATCACCTTCTTATATAACTTACCAGTTCTATATTTCACTCACCTGTTCTTATATTTCAACCTTTTATCATATGCTGCTGATCTCTTCCTGATGTAACCTGTTCCATATATCTCTCACCTATTCTTATACATCTTCTTTTTATCAAATCACACTGATCTCTTCCTTATAAAGCTTACCTGTTCTATATATTTTTCATCTGTTCATATATATCTTCCTTTCATCTTATCACGCTGATCTCTTTCTTATATAATTTACCTGTTCTATATATATCTCACCTGTTCCTATATATCTACCTCTCATCATGCCCAGCTGATCTCTTCCTGACACAACCTACCTGTTCTATATCTTTTTCATCTATTCTTACTGTATATGTATAAATAGAGTATGTCATATTATCTATATATCATAATATCAGCTGTTCCTACTGTATTTATCTATCTATCCCTATATGCCACTCCTTATACAACTCACCTGTCCTATACATTGCTCAATAGTCCCTATAGGTCTTTCTTTAATCTCACTAATCTTTTACTGTTATACCTTACCTGTTTTATGTGTCACCCCCCATCCCTATATCCCTATATGTCATCATATCTCATTTTTGTCTTTCTTATACAACTTACCTGTTCAATACATCTCTCACAAATCCCTACATCCCTGTCTTTCATCATCTCTTGTACCTGTTCTTTTTATAACTTACCTGTTCCCTATACATTGCTCATCCCTATATCTGTCTTTTATCATATAATACTTAGTACTTGCTTGTATAAAATACTTGTTCTATTTTTCATGTACTCTGTATACATATCACTTACCTTTCCCCTATCTCTTGTCATACTGTACCTAATTTTATATACCTTACCTATTCTAAATATCACTTGGCTATGCCATACTTTATTCATTTGTTAATTGTTATTTTTATACATCCCTTGTCTGCTCAATAAATCAATGGCCTGTTATATATAAATATTACCCAGGGCCATTTACAATTAGGTGCAGTGGGAAAGTCCATATAGGCTGGCTAGCTTTTGGCAGTAATGTTATTTACCACTCAGAATCTATAAAAAGTGGAATTGCTATTTCCATAAATTTTAGCAAACATTACAGTGTTTCAGAAAACTTTTTCCATTTGGGCAAAAAAGCTTGGCAAAAATAACATTGGGAAGGCCAAGATTAAGATGTTTTTGGTAAGGTTTTAGGTTAAGTTTTAGGCAAGGTAAATTTAGGGGGGTACTTTTCCTGAATACCCCTCACCTGTTCTGTGTTTCCCATCATTGGTCAGGTGGGATTGTACAGGCACATTGTATCAGTGTCATAATGGTCCCCTCTCTCTGTAGCACAGGCTCTGTTTAATCTATAGAAATATATAGGAAGGGCGCTCTGTACCGCTCCATATCATCTGTCAATGCTCCATACAGCCGGAACGCATGGCCTCTCCTCCATAAACCTCTCCACATCAAACTCTTCCTCTTTATACATGCACATAAGATGTTTGTATTTGCCCCATAAAACTCACCCAATGCTCAATATAACTTGTGAATTAAACACACAGTCACAGTTTTATATGGTAAAAGCAGCAATTATTCATCTTATATACCATATTTCCCTTTATTTATTTCTGCCTACTGCTTAGAAGAACTGTGACCAGGTTATCGAAATTCAAACATTATATATTCTATACAAGCAATAGAAAAGCTTAAAAACAATAGCACATATTTTTAATCCTGGACCAGATCCATTCCTGGTTTACTGATCACCTTGGAAAGCTTTAAAAAATCAGCCCCATTGTTCCGCAGAGGGAGCAGGCAGAGCTGAGCTTCTAAAATAAAAATTTGAAAGTAATTTCTGCAGTCAAGTTTCAGGAGGAATTTGTCCACAGTACCTGCATCTAGAGGTCAGTGCGGTCTTGCTCATTAACTAATACACTGATTGTTAGGGATGTCCAAATATTTAAATCTAAGACCTAATATGTTAGAGACCACATGTTTGATCAGTTAGGTGTTTCTTAGTGAGGGCGCATCTCCAAAAATCAAACAGGAGCAGCGGCTGCAGCTCCTTTTGCTGATTCAGCAACACCCAATAACAAGTGGTCAGGAAAGGATCTATGATTTGATTCTCTTTTCTCTATCTTCATTGTTTTTTGGCAAGCTGCTAAGCAGCCCCCACGAACCCTGATCCTGTTGCTATGACCAGATAACCACAAAAATATGGGAGTATTGCCCTCCAAAAAAGCATAGATGATTTATCCCAAACATCCTGGGTAACAAAAAACATTACACGCAAACTGCTACACTAAGCGCACAGCTACCCCTGAGGAAGCTTACAAAGGGCGAAACGCGTCGGGTAACAAGGCTGTGTGCAAAATTACCTCTACCTACCTGTGTTCTTCGTACATATGATTTGCTCCATGCCACACAGGAATGATAATACCACTAATTAGAGGATCTATGTCTAGCGTATAGACACTGGACCTCAAGGAACGAGGCCATACTGAAATATACTGTACAAACAAGCAACTATTGTTTATTTTATGAATATGTAAGAAAATACAACATCATTTTTGCCATATAAAACCCTGCCTGTCTTTCATGTTTACATATAAGTAGGTGTTTCTAATGCTAAACGCAGATTAAGAAAATGCAACTCCAATTAAGAAACCAGGATTTTGGAATATAGTTTTTTTAATTAGTAAAGCACTGGCCTTTCCATTGTTCAGTTTTAACTAAGGAAAACACTACATGGTAAAGTATTATACTCTTTACCGTGCAGATGTATGGCGTACATACGAGTTTTCGGGTAATGTTATTGTTGTCATTGTAACAGCTGACAGCAACAGAAAAAAAAATGGCTGCCAAGCGTTGTCACTGAGCAGGACCTGCGCCAAGTCTGACCCTCTCCCTATTCTTATCTACTCCAGCAATTTTATGTCACCGGAAATATGCTCTATTAATAACCCATTGTATGTAGCTGTTGACAAGACCCGCCAGAAATATTCCCTGAGAAACCAATGGCCGTACTGAGCCACGGAGCAGAAAATTTGTCACCACTTCTTATGACGGGAAACGGCACTTTGAAACGTGACAAAAGGAAAATGAAAAAGAGTGATGGGCGGATATGAACTACTTGTTTGTAATCTGAATTGTGGTATTTCAAAGTATATAGTCTTGTCCCGTCTATAGCCACATCTTTAGCAGAGAAGAATTAGAAATACTGTGTGGGGACTCCTCCACCCCTCTGGGTGATTCATCCCCTTAATTTGTATTGGTGACCATTGTTGCAGGGCCATTGGCCTGATTTATTAAAGCTCCCTAAGACCAGAGAGGATAGACTATCATGGGGGAACCTGGGTGATCTAGCAAACCTGCAATATATCTAATCCAGTATGAAAAACATTTGCCAAATAATAGTAAATGATTTTAAAACATCCATTCTAGGTTTGCAGGATCACCCAGGTTCTCCTATATTAGTCTATTGTCTCTACTCTTGGAGAGCTATATAACAAATCAAGCCCAGGAACACCCAAAATATGAAGTTGTCATTGGAGCAAGAAATGAGAAGAAATCTTTGTGCCGGGGACAATAAAAGAATGAAGTGCACCTACTGTTCATGTGCAGGGGAACAAGGTGGCTGTGGATGCTTTCTACAATCATAATAAAAATGACGTCATGGACTACCCATATTAGGTGTGTTTTTTTATAGGTTGTCTGTAAGATTACAAACGGTTGGCAACAATCTGTAATTGCTCTGATGTCTCTAACCATTACCTAATCTAAGGAAAGCATAACAATACAAGCATATTAAAGTAACCCTACGGCTAGGTTCACACTTCATGTGAGGTTGTGGTGTGTTTATGGCATCAGCATGCCAAGATCCGCTGCCTCTTAGGAGATGATATATGGTAGCGTCCACCTGTGGTAACGCCATAGGGAATGAATAGGGATGGCAGTGAGAGGTACCAGTACTGCTTATTGCCGCCAGCTGCAAATAGACGCTGCTTCTTTAAGTAATGGTACCGCGGTGAGAGCGGCGGGCAGGGTGCCAACTACGGGGAGCCAATCATTGATCCCCAGGCAGGTGGGAACAATAAACTCTTATTTGCTCTCATTCGATCTGTTACATATACCATTGAAAATGTTGAGTAATTTGTATTAAATACTAATGTTGAATAAAATCTTGATTCTTCCCCCCTCCCTAAAAATGTGAGTTTACAAGTTTCTATGTACTTGGTGATGTTATTATCCAGTATTTATATAGCACCATCATATTATGTAGCACTGTACAAAGTCCATATCCATGTCACTAGCTGTCCCTCAAAGGGGCTCACAATCTAATGTCTCTACCATAGTTATATGTCTTTAATGCAATCTAAGATCAATTTGGAGAGGAAGCCAATTAACCTAACTGCATGCTTTTAAGATGTGGGAGGAAACCCACATAAACATGGGGAGAAACTACAAACTCCATGCAGATAGTGCCCTGGCCGAGATTTGAACCTGGAACCCAGGCAAGAGTGCTAACCTCTGAGCCACCATGCTGCTCATGCTGCTTGTGCTATTATCTCAAACAAAGTTATTGGGAAGTTTCTCAGAACTACAGAACATTTCCCACTATTATGGAGAAGTAGTTGAAACACATTTCCTGTCTCAAGGTGACAACGCTGCTTCTCCATGGTCTTGGTACTTGAAGTGTTACTAATGTTTTACACAATGTCCTCAGTTCTGTTTGAGGTTGAAAGGTCTGAAGCAAATCTGAGCATCTATGTGACCCCTAACTGCACAGAGCAGGGAGCCCCTATCCTCTATGTACAATACAGACGCACAGTGCTGAACACCACCCTGATATTTACCCTAGTACCGACTTGTAGGTATATAATGTACACAGCTGGCTGTGATCACTTCCAGTTTATGTCCAGTCACCGGGTCTGATTTATTAAAGCTCTCCAAGGCTGGAGAGGATACACTTTCATCAACGAAGCTGGGTGATCCAGCAAACCGAGAATGTTCTTAAAATCAGTTTTGAATCCTGGACTAGATTCATTCCATGTTTGCTGGTTCACCCAGCTTCACTGATGAAAGTGTATTCTCTCCAGCCTTGGAGAGCTTTAATAAATCAGACCCAATACTTCCAGTGGCACCACTGACTCCCAAAATGCTTCTCAGCAGTTTGCATTAAAAAAAATTTAAAAATTGTCTGTCGCACATTTCAGGTTTTTGGAAACAAGTTTGTATTTTGAAAGCTCCTTATCACCGTCCTTCATTCTGTACATGGTGAAAGTTTCTCCGAGACATGGAGTACATAGAGTAAGAGCTGGAGGATGCTTGTGGGAAAGCCTATGCAGGACTTCTGAGAATTGCATTGTAGAAGCCATCAGAAAAACTGAAATTGTAGGCACCACCTAATACAACTCTATAATAACGAATACATCATAAATCTTCTTTTAAATGCAAGAGCCTGAATCTGACCTGGTGAGTCTCTTGCAATTCCTTATACAACATGTGTTATAGCTGTGTAAGTGTTAGGACTGCACTGAAACTCAAACTATGATGTAATTGAGTTTCTGTAGGGACATCTTCTGAGAGCTCAGCTCTTTATGATGTGGACAGGCCCCCAGAACTACATCTTTCAAGAGCCAAATACCTGCATGCAGTAGATTCATAACTCTGGGAAATAAAACAACACGTTCCTATGGAAAAAGATGGGGAGGGGCTGGGATGAGGTTCCTATGTCCAGTATGCAGAACTGACAACATCACTTGGAATTTCAGTGCAGCAAAGACAGGGGGTTGTCACCCCTAACACGAAGTTAGGAGTTCAGTGGACTTTGGACAGATCAGGAGGTATTTTTCTATACTTACAGCATTTTTAGAGAATTAAACATGGTCTGATATCAGTAATGTGATGGGGAATTAGAGAAGATGAGAACATTTGTGATTTCACTGTATATTGCAAAATTTTGGAGAAAATTGAGTTACACAATAATTGCAGAAAAGGGCCCTGTGAGCCTGCATGGGGGTATCCGACTATAAACATATCTATCCTTGTTGTACATGGAGGATGTGTATGGCAGTGTTATACAAAGCTCCTACATACATATGGCACACTATATCACAATTTGTATCTAATAACATCTGCAGCATACAAGTTCCCAGCACTGAGATGAGGGAGTGACCTGGATACTTCCCAGTTCTGATTTCAATGGAACCCCAATGGGAACCTGTCTGTACTTCAATAAACAGTAATTCCATATATTACAGAGTGATGTATTGCAGAGAAAGGACAGGTGCAATTTGTACTCCATTGCTGTACTTTAGTATTACAAATGAATATGTTGCCTTAATGTAACATTAAAGAAAAGGCTTTCATACTTTTTGACATTTACAGGGTACATTGCAGTCCATTGAGGTACTTTGGTATTCCAAATGAATAGGTTGCCTTAATGTAATTTTAAAGAAAACACATTAAACACATCTTTATATATTAGCAGGAATGGGCCCTTAAGCAATTAAGATGTTGTTTTAAGTTTTTTTTTTAAATCCACAGGGTACATTTAATGATATGTTGATAACAATAGGAACATTTTCATTCAGGGATTTACTGTCATAGGGTGATAAATGTCTCCCAAATCTGCATGTTCCCCTTGTAGAGACTACTGAAGGTGTGCCGATCCTCCTTGTATTGACATGGTTCACCTTACACCAGTGAAATTCAGATTTGATCTCAGTGCCCTATGTCTGGCACCAGGTATTAAACAACTAAATCTAATAGCATTTTAAATGCAAATTATTTGATCACTCAGGGACTTAAAGATAGGTACAAGGATTAGAGGGCTTATGGTTAGCCACCAAGGCAATGAAAATACACTTGGGAGAATAAGATTTTAGGACTGGAGGAAGGGCAATTGCTCAGGGTAGGAAAATATGACAATATGACCTTGGTATGTTTCACCAGGTGGAACGGAGCTAATTTTACCCCTATTGGGGGTAAGCTATAAGTTGAAATTTAAAGGTTAAAGGTTATATGCACATATAACTCTCCACTATAAAGAATTCAGGATCACTGAGCACCAGTGAAGCACCACCACAAAATGCAGTGGTGGAGAAAGAAGAGAAGCTAAGAATAGTCTGCTTTGGAGGGGGAATTTCAAATGTTACCTTGTCCTGCATTAGTAATTTTAAAAAAATGTATAGTCATTGCATAATGGCATGAAAATGACAATAGCAGGTAAAGCAAAAGTAATGGCTATCATGCACCAGTCCTATAATATGCCCACTGTGAACATTTCCACATATGGCTCTTCCATGATTGTTTTATTATCTGAGTGTATCCACCCCCCAGCGGAATGGAATCTGGACACCTGCTTTCACCGCAGAGGGCATATGAGTCTATGCTGGAGCATTGTACACCAATATCCCATGTACTCGCTCATTAATAAGAGTTCTTTACAAAGATCTCTGTGTAGCTTTTGCACAGTGAGCCAAATTACCTGAGCCAGTTGGCGGTTGAGCTGCTGTTTTTTATGGGTGTTATTTTTTTCGCTTAATTAGAAATTTAAAGGGCTAGTAAAGTTTCAATATGGTTTGTATAAAAGAACTATTAATAGCCCTAACACGAACATATGTTTTGGTTTTAGGAACGTATCCAACAAGCAAGTATAGCTGACATAGGTTTCTGGTGTTCTCTGCGCTGGCGGTCACCTCGTACTGCTGGACGTTCCATTTTTATTCATTTGCTGTACAGTTACATGTATACCTGTGAACATAATTATTCTGGTATAAAAATGAACTTGCATTTTAGGTTTACTGCTGAGCAGTTAGTAAAAAAAGGATATTAAATATAATTTAAAAAGATATCGGTCTCTGGGGCCTCCGGTTTGGGTAGTTTGCAGCCTCTACATTCTGTTTGAAGTGGGATTTCTGCAGGTGATCGCGGCTTATATCATACACCGGCCTGGACATTAATGGAGAAAATAAACTTTTTGTTCTGTACCTGAATGAAGGGAATGTAATGTAATTCTATCACAAGCTATGAAAAATTCAAGCTGATCTACAGGGAGCCAAAAAAAAAAAAAAAAACTGTTACATTTTGTCCAATTTGCTTTTAAAAGATCATTTCAAACCGTTCGTTCCCTGCAATAGAAGAGGAAGTACACTGACCTCTCTGGCACTCCATTTCTTTTACCTCTCCTCCTTTTCAGCGCTGCAGTTACGTCAGTCTCTCCAGTGATCACTACTTCCCTACCCTGCACCATAGTTTCTTCTTCTGATCTCTACGTCACTGCTTTGTCCTGAGATCCAAATATGAAAAAATAAATAAATAAATCCCGGTACCTGTTCAGTTTATGGTTGTGTATAGACAGTTCTAAAACAGATCAAACCCCACTGATCAACCTCACACCATGTGACTGCCTACAAATGTACAGTATTGCACTCTGATCACTGGGGCAGAGGAGACTGAGTAAATGTTTCCTCCTATCTGTAGCAGACTCATGACATCTTCTCAGCTTAGGCAAAGTCACTGAACTGGAAATCTTGGATTTTTTTTTGTTAAACCGGTGTAATTTATTGAATCAGACCTGCTAAGTTTTTGCTTAGGTTGTGTGACCTTCACCAAGATCAGGCCAGTACAATCTCCCTCATTGAGTTGCTTTGCCTGATTCCTGTGCTTGTATTGTGCAAACTTCAATTGCAATGACTACAGTGAAGGACAGCTGTGCTCTGCCCTAGTTGTGTCATGTGTAGCCAGTGCAAAGTTTTTGCTTTCTTTTCTAGAATATTCATTTGTCTTTTGTAGTCAGCAAATGCTTATCAAAAGTTATTTTCCAAAGGGAATTACACATCACATTGTAAAACTGATGTAGCAGTCATACACAATTCTTAATATTTAATATGGGATCATGCAGTTTTTAGTAATAGAGGGACATAAGGTGCTATGTAATACACAATAACAGTAATTGTGTAGAATTTTCTGCAGGACGGTTGGCTATCTGCTGACTCTTCTAACAATAGATAGATGTCTGTAATTCAAGGGACTGTTATGTCTTGTGAAACCTCATTCCTCCTCTACCATGCCACAGAGTATTAGGTCAGAGGGAGATCTGCTCTGTGTATGCTGCTTGTAATCCCCCCACTGTCTATCTCTCTCCATATAATTCTAAATTGCTTTCCATCGTATATACATCATCTAAAAATTTCCATCCTGATAGGTACGTTATCCATGGGATCAACAAGACAAATACATGTGAGAGAAGAAGGAATGAACTGCTGAAGGTCATGGGGGGTCAATTATGAGAAATTCTGTGCAAAGGTCTAAATGTTTTAAAGCCCAAAAAATTATTCAAAAAACATTTTAAATGAAAATTCACCTGTGAGGTCTCACTGCAGTGCTGTGTACAGAGGTAAATATAACATTTGTGTCCAGTTTTTTGACTGGTCAGCAAGCTCAGTTTGGATCTCACCATTACTTGACCCAGGTAGCTAGGATGCTCGCCCCATACTTACCACCCCTTATGTCCTTCTTTACCTCCACTTTTGCCCATTTCCCACCACACCACCTTAACACCACTTTAAAGGGGGTCCCAAATAACTGTAACCTTTTGGAGATCCTAAACCTCTGATGGTTCTTTGGCCACACCCATTTAAAGATGTCTTCCGAGGATACCAACCACAACCCAACCTCAAACCCTTCACCAAGCACATAGGGGGGATGGGAGGGAAGCTTGCTCTTTCACTTTCCTAAAACTTTTCCCCATTTCCTTTTTCCTCCCTCTTTTATCTTCTACTTTCTCCTCCCTATTTTTCAAAATTACAACCTATTGACTACCTTCTTCCATTTACCTTTAACAAAGTTCCTTTTATTCGGACTCCCTATTCTTCCCCTAGCCGCCTGGTCATGGCTGCCTTCCGCTTACCTCCTTTCACTTGGCCACTCCAGGCTGTTCTATAGCGTCTTTGTGATGGACTTTGGAAGTATAGGGCAGCACAATGGTTTGCAGGTTCTCTCTGTATTTTGGTGGGTTTCCCCAGGGTACTCTGGTATATTCCCACATTCCAAAAACATGCAGGTAGGTTAATTGGCTCCCCCCCAAAATTGACCTTAGACTATGGTAGGGACATTAGATTGCGAGCCCCTTTGGGCGACAGCTAGTGACATGACTACTGTGTAATATGTCTACGCTATATAAATACTGTATAATATTATTAATGGAGCCATGAGAACAAGCATGCAGCAAGTGTGAAATCAAAGAAACAAATGCAGCTGTGATCTGCATACCTGGGCCAGAATCTCAGAATACATTAATGCTCAAATAACCCAAAACAAGGCAATTTCTGATAACAATCAAGTTGGTTCATAAATGTAAACACTATAGGGGAGGAAAGTGGTAGAGAGAATATCTGTTTCATGGCCAAATGTGCTTGTACACTGCACAGCAGACGTTTCCTCTCATCTCTGGATTTAGCTAGTGGGAGAATCAGGTGTAACCATGGTACAAAAGAAAAAATAATAGATGCCAGGCTATATTTCCCAGTGCCCACCAGTAATTCCTAATTGTTCATTGAACCACTGATCACATCAAAGAACAATGTGGGGGGACCAGTGTTATTATTATTATTATTAAACAGGATTTATATAGCGCCAACATATTACGCAGGGCTGTACATTAAATAGGGACCAGTGTGCACACATAGACAAACTTCGGATAGGAAAAAAATTGAATATTACAATTCATGTACATAAGTAGTAAGCCTACATACTCCTCTACATCTGTGTTTCTCAACCAGCATTCTATGGATCCTCAGGGTTCCTTCAGATCTTGCTAGGGGTTCTTTGAGCAGTTTGTGCTTCTCAGATACCACTGACACAATGGCCCTGATTTATGAAAGCTCTCCAAGGCTGGAGAGAATACACTTTCAGCTGGGTAGTCTAGAAAACATGGAATGGACTTCAAAAATAATTTGCTATTTGCTAGCAAATGTTTTTAATCCTGGTCCAGATCCATTGCAGGTTTGCTGGACCACCCAGCTTCACTGATGAAAGTGTATTCTCTCCAGCCTAGGAGAGCTTTCATAAATCAGGGCCAATGTCTGTAAGGGTGACATTCTTTCCAATGACCAGCAAGGTAAGATGCATTCTTCCCACTTACCACCATGCTAATGTACTGTGATCTGCGGATATAGTATTTATAGCAGGGGTCCTCCAAAGACCTGAAAGTTATTTCAAGGGGTTCCCCCATGTTAAAAGTAGAGAAACACTGAACGGGATGATTGTTGTCCGAGACAAATGATCGTGATTGTCTCGAGTGGCAATCATCTAAAGAGTGTATATAGCCTTACTACTTTTGCACATGTATTGAAATATTCCTTTTTTTCTATCTTAAGGCTGTATCTCAATAAAATCTATAATACACATTATTTACGATTGAATTATACTCCATTAGATGGGTCAGTATAGGAGTTTGTGGAGATGCTAGGGGTAAAGAGGTGCAGGGGGTAGGGGGACTAACCTATATGATAATTATAGTACACTTTACTCTTTTAGGACCTACTTCATTCAGGCTGGTAGAATTGGGACAATCAATGTGACATTCTTTGAATGAAAATAAAAAAAATGTAACATAAATAAGCTTTGATAAAATGATTTATTATATTCATAACATCTTGTTTTCAATCATTTTTATTAATTTTCATTTAAGTTAACAACATACAAATTAATCTTTAGTACACAAAAGTACTAAACACATTGCCCTCATCTATTCATATTTAAATTATTCATTTTTATCTCTTACTTTAAACCTTCCTAAATGGGAAAAGAGCAAGAAAGAGAGAAAAAAAAATTGTGAGTATTCAATCCATTAACCATATCAGTCCTTTAATTAATAATTACATAAATATAAAAGTGATTCAAGTGAAAAATGAATATTCTTACTTAAGATTCTTGCCTATATTCATAACATCTTATATAACTTTGTCATTTCCTTACATCTTTGTAATTTCCTTCTTTTTGACACTCCCCTCCCACCGCCATTGATTTACTTATAAAGTCATGCTAAAAGCTGACATATTGTTTTGACCTTTGCATAACCGAACACGCTGTACAAACCTATGGAAAGCAGAATGATAAACGCCTTTGACTTTGTCACTTTGTCACAGTCAGCACTGCTGGTGAAATTTATTCAAAGGTCTTAAGATGTCCAAACCTGAGGAATGGCCCTGAGAGAGGTGTAAACTTTTCAGCAAAGTCTGAGGCTAAGCAGATGGAAAAGTGACCGATTTTCTCCATTCATTTGTTTGTGCGTTTGGTTAACAATAGCATGTCATCTAAAAATGTTTGGGCCATTTTTGTGCACCAAAAAAAGTTAACCTGGGGAATACCGTCTAGCAAGTTTGCTGTTTATGGGCAAAGAAAATGTGTGAAATATTTATAGATGTTTATACAAATAGGAGAGCGGCAGTTTTGGAATTCCAGAATGTATTTTTCCTGGAAAAGTATTTAATTAAGTAAATGCAAACACTAAATGAATTACATTTGGTTGAAACACTAAATATCATTGACAATTAACTATTTTTTAAATAAAATACTTATTTTGCTTTTTTCATTTCTAATTATATGTTATTATTATTATTATTATTATTATTAATAAACAGGATTTATATAGCGCCAACATATTACGCAGCTCTGTACATTAAATAGGGATTGCAAATGACAGACTAATACAGACAGTGATACAGGAGGAGAGGACCCTGCCCTGAAGAGCTTACAATCTAGTAGAAAGTTAGTGCCGCTGATTTCCATCGGCCCCTTTGTAGTCACTTCCTCTCTACAGATATTCCAGCGATGGCTATATGACATTTCTTAGACCAGATTTCCTGAGGATGACAACGATGCAAAAAAACCCTTGCAATGCGACAATTCAGTTCTATGGCTCACTCTGTTATGTGAAATTTCTAACCATAGACTTTTGTGGCAGAATCACTTTTATTTAAATAAAAGTTGCAGATTTAAAAATGTTGCAAACAACTTTTAAAATGACATTCACTTGTTAAAACTTATATGATATTTTATTTATGGGTTCATACATTAATTATTATTTTTACCATATTGCATAATGTTTAATTATCAAATAATTGCAGTAATTAACTTCCTTTGATTTGACTGTCATACATTAATGCTGTGGAAGCTCCCTCACTCAGCCAGAATTCTGCAGAAATCACTTATATGAGGAAGAATGATCCCCACTGGTTTTGCCAGCAGCTAAATGACTCCACAGGAAAAGGTAGGTGGTCTCCTAGACATCCTGTTGATGATTTGTTTCCAGCACAGGATCACTGCTCTGGTATCCACCATACTAATATTTCAAACACTTGTGGAGTCCAGGGCATCTTGTATCAGTTACAAAGAAATACATTGCAATAATTAAGGGCTGCCATGGGTGCAGGAAAATGGTGCAATGATGATTTCTTGACTTTTATTTTATCTGACACGTATCCCATGCAGGGTTATTCTGCTTGCAAACAAATATGTTTCTGCAGTTTCTAATGACATGAAATGGCAACAAGTCCTCTCTAGCCAGGCATCATGTGATGATTGTCACACAAGGTTGCTTAGAAGTGTTATTTTTTCCTTTCAATATAAATAGCTCTTTTTCTCTTTCATATAATAGTGGTAGTAATGATGACTCATGAACTCTATGGACAGATAATATAAATGCAAACTAAGATTCTTAGAGTTATAAAAAGATGACGAGATTCTGGTGACAAGTAGTTGTCAAAAAACTTAACATAAATACATGTTTGCAACATAAGAATATGTTTAAATGTGAATCCATTGTAAGGCAGTTTGTAAGTAATGTGTACTCCCTTCACCTTCCTTTCTCTGCAGTAGAACAGCACTTGGCTGGTTACATGGGCATTGAGGGTGCTGTTACCACTTCCTTATGCCAGGAAACTGTGCCCACAGTCAAGACCCTACATTTTGCCCACAGCTGCCTATGGGGAATAAATGCGGAAGGCAGTAAACAGTTGAGAACTGTGGTCATAAATAGGAAAACTGCTTTCATCACTTCTTTAGGACTGCACAAATTTATTCTGATGCCCTTTGGGTTGTCCAATGCCCCATGTAACCTTCAGAGATTAATAGAGCAGTGCCTAGGAGTCTTGAAGTTTCAATTTGTTTTGGCTGACATTGATGTTATAACTTTTTTTCCCAAAAAAATGTAAAGGCCGTCTATAAGGCGGCTGCATTGGAATCCGCTGAGCCCATATGTCTTTGTGCCAGGCACCTCCCGAAGTGGTTCTCATTCAACAAACTGTATTGAAAGGGGTTCAGGAAACAATAATATCTATCAGTTCCTGAGACAGCTGAGGATCATCTTTACAGAGAGGAATCAGTGACTGTTCTTCTTCAGACAGTGCAGATAACATATTCCCTATCAATGGTGAAGAAACTCTAGCTGATTTTTGGGAACCTTCTCAAGAGAATGACACATGGACTTTTACCTGCCAAATTTGCTGATTATGTGTTAATGGTGAATGCATCCTTTGGGGAGATGTTTGCAGGTGTTTGCTTACTACAGAAGTGCACATTGTTCTGCATCTCCCAGAAAGTTACCAGTATTCTTGTGATTTTTTTTTATAAATGGCCACTAGATGGAGTTCATCTTGGGCTTCTGTACCAAATTCATGGGCACTAGTGTTGGACGAATATTCGATTCGACAGCTATTTGATCGAATAGTGAGATGTTGTTCGGGAAATCGAATGCCAAATTCAAACACTATTAAACTCAAAGGTGGCAGAATTCGGGTTGTTTTTAGGGACTATTAAGGGCTGCAAGAGCAATCAGACTACTCTTGCAGCCCTTTACTAGTTGTATGCGTTCTTGGATAGAGTTTCTCTATCCAAGAACACAGGGCACTAGATGTGATGAATGGGGAAACTTGTCCCCATTCAACCTCTAGCGGGGATCACCTGCAGTCACAGCTGTGACCGCAAAGTTCATGTGACTGTGGGAAATGAACTGCAGATAAACTCTGCAGTTCCACTACGATCCCCGAGGCACTACAGGGTAATTAACCTGTAGTGCCCCCGGGGATCGCACACTCTTCTCAATGATTGCAGACTCAGCTGAGAAGATGCCCCGAAAATATCTCTTACTCTGTAACAGACTTTCCAGCACAGTAATATGATACATTTTTCTCACAGTGGATAAAAGAAAAATGTGAAAAATGTATCATAATATTACTGTGCTGGAAAGTGTGTTACAGAGTAAGAGATATCATGTCATTGTAGGATAACCTGTAAAAAATATAAATAAAAAATAGTTAAATAAACACAAATACTCAATAAATTAATTTACCATTATTTTTTGTTTTTTTAACACATTTGTTCACATTTTTTTATCCAAATTTTGGCTGTCGAATCTCGTTTATTTTTTTTTTTGGTCAGGTCTATCCGATTTCGAACAGCCATTTTCGGGTCGAATATAAGGACAACCTGATTTTGAACAACAACACTAATGGGCACCTTTATTTTAGAAGTCAAATTCGCAATTCACACAAGTGAATATTAGCCATCTTATAATGAAGCCTACTTTTTAGAGATGCCAGCCTGAGGACTTGCACTGGGGATTAACACTTGAAGTGTGAACTACAGATTACTGAAGTGGGCGCACTTGTGACCGAGCTACCTGAATCCAAGATAAAGACCCAGTTGCCAAAATTCTAAGTTTCCCTTGTGGAAGTTCCTTTCGGCCAACAACTATGACTACATTGCAGGCAGGGCTTATCACATGTAGCACACCTATAGTGTCTTTGAGGTCTTTTTAAGGGTTTAGAAGGTAATCTTAGTGCTTTGTCAACAGTTCTAGAATTAGTTTTCCTAGGGAGTGATGGTTGGCTACTTTCAGTCGCAGGGGAGGAACCCAGCTTTAGCAACCACCCATTGCCCTGGTGGAGTGCATCACTCCATAGGCCTATCCTTTTTATCCTTTTGGCACAAGTTAATTATGTGGAGAAGTATAAGGCTGAGAATGATGCAGGGCACACCAACAGCGCAGTCACCTGAACCCCTTAAAATGTTCAATTTCCTTCTCACATCCCATAGGGAGCCCACAATGTGGCACTTTGAGGATGTGCTGCACAAGAACCTCTTTTTCCCATGTCCTGATGTGGTGGCTGTTTAGAAACCTTTTATGGAAGAATGAGTTCTGTTGCTGGACTTTGAAAAAAAGTTGTTCACTAGGGGTCAGCAATATGGGAAGTCTTTCCCACACTTCACTGTGGCTTTATAGGATATTTAGGACCGGTTGAAAAAAAGAGATGGAACGGGTGGTGCTGGTGTGGTTGGTTCTGACCATCTCATTTGTGATCGATTTATATCCAGGATCTGGGATGCTTCCCCAAAGAGTATATTGAGTATAGGAGTATAAGGCACTGATGAGTCTTTAGAGGTACATTAAGAAGTATTTTAGCCACTAAGCTTGATCCGGAAAAAGAAGAAAGTGTCAGTCCTGCCACACAAAATGCAGTTGCCCAGACTCCTGCTGGGAATACTGGAACCACTAAAGCTTGAAGTAGAAACTTCAATAAAATTTAGTCCAAACATGAATTAAATATATTGTGTATTGTTAAAACTAAAGGGTCTCCTCTGACCCTGGTAAAGCACGAACTATTTAAATTTGGTCTACCCAAGACTGTTACAGGGTTGTAGTCTTTTTTTGTAGCTTTTTAAAGGACCCTTGGCCAGCACTGGGCAGTTTATTTGACCTGATTTGTTTACACCATGTACTACAGGCCTGGCCAAAAAATTTCTTAACTTATGGAATTCTTTGCAAAGAAGCCTAGCAGCTGAAAACATTAGAGACTCTCCCAAAATGTCTGGTTGTTACTCCATCAGTGGAAAAGATTGGAGACGAATGAGCAGCTGTGTTACTGCTGGGTGCAGCTTCCTATGGATCATAAAGGCTGGCAGTTAGTGATTCTGCAGAAGATGGCCTTGAGATCTGCCAAATCATGCATCATGATGACAGACCTTTCAGTCCAGAGTGCGAGATTTTTCTTTTGTCTGGGGTTGACGGAATTGGTTTAACAATTATGCCAAGCATCTGAGAACTGTGCTATTCAGAAATGTAAAACTGAACAAACTGTGCTCCTAACTATTACCATCAGTGAAGCTTTCAAACTTTTGACCAAGGAGTTTTTCCAAGTACAAAAGGTCATGTAGCAGCACCACTTTGCTTTCATCTTCATTGACAATTTCACCAAGTTTGCTGAAGTACTGCCCACGTAAGATGTGACAGCCATAGCAACAGTCAAGCTTTTTCTGAGTTTATATAATTTATTTGGGTATTCTAAATGAGTACTGTTGAATTAGGTACTTTTGATGATGATTTTTCTAAATTCTGTCAATTTAGGGGTATCTGTAAGTTTCATATAACTATGGGGTCTGGGAGTGGTTACACTACCCTACTGATTATGCGCCACACACATCAAGAATGCTGGTGGAAGATCTAGCGTGGTTCTACAATCACATTATGTACAACAATGCCCCTTATACCTCTATGCTTCAACTGGGAGTGTAACAGAAAGAAAGGTTGACTAGTGGGTTGGAGTAGATTCTTAGTATGTAATCTCAGCCACGTTTGTGCCAGTAAAACCAAACAAGAAGCAACATCTGATCAAGTGGTCAGCCATTCATTCCTAGATTTTCTCATCTCTGATGTCACTGTGGAAGGTAAATAAAAAAAATCCCACTTTATCCAGCTCATGTACCTGTACCTCTTCCCATACGTCCTTCAGCTCTTTTAATTTAACTGAAGTTGCTTCTCTTATTATCTCCCTCCACTACTTGTCCAACCGACCCAGTCCCTTCTGACTTCCTCTGTTCTCACTCTTCCACTCAGCATTGAGCAAAGTGTTCAACATTTCTTGTTCCATTGGTATTTTCCCCACAGTCTTTAAACATTAAAATGTACTGCCAATTTTATACTGCCAAGAAATCCTTCTTTGATTCCTTTCTCCTCTCTAGTTACTATGGCATTTTCCATCTTTCATATGCCTCCAAAATACTTGAGTGCCTTGTTTAACTCCAATTCACTACTATTGCTGCTGTCCTCTTCAGTCTTTTAAGCTTTTCACCCTCACATTCAACTGAAATGGCTCTCACAAAGGTGGCTAAAAACTCAACAGACAAGCTACAAGTTACTCCCCCTCCTCCTGTTTTAAAAAGCTCAGCCAACGGACCTGATAACCTTTATATCTTATCTTTTGTCAAACTCCTTCTCTCCTTTAACCTTACAATATCATTTGTATTAGATGACATCAAAACCCACCCTTGTCTTGTCTTCCTCTGACTTGGATTAAGGCTACTTACACATGTGCAATAATTGTCCTTGGAAAGGATCTTTCACGATCCTTTCCAACGACTGCACGATGTATGAACGAGTGCTGTACATATAGCACCGGTCTGCTCTATGGAGAGGGGAGGGGGAGAACGATGGAGTGGCACCCTTCTACACTCTATCCTCTTCACTTTTATTATGATCTCTTTCTCATCCATCATCTGTGTATTCACCAGGATGGTCGCTCGGAGCGCTGTACACACACCAAATTCTTGTCTGATATCAACCCTGAGATGATTATTGGACGAGAATCATAGTAGCCTAAGTTTCATACTGCCTGTCCACCATCCACCATCATAGATGTCTGACAGGTACAGTATCTGATACTTAATTGGAATAAAACTGAACTTTATTTATCTCCTTTAACCTTTAAAACCTTTTGCTGACATCTCTATGATCATCAATAACTGTCAATGATACATTTGTTTCCCTTGGCACAGAATGCTGTCTTGGTTAGGGATGAGCGAGAATGCCTCTGGCATCCACTGTCCAGGTTCCCACGGTCCCTGGGCTGTACTAATCATTGATAACTACAGCCCAGGGAGTGTGGGAACCTGCGGTCACAGCTGATTGGAGGCACGTGCCTCCAATCAGCTGTGACAGCAGGCGTACTACTGAACTCATATGACCTCTCAATGGAGAATCTCCATTGAGAGGTCATATGAGTTCAGCTGTGACCGTCCAGGTTCCCACGCCCAGGGATCTCTGGCATGTGTAGGGAGATCAGTTCTCTTTTTTTCCCCTTTACAGTGGGCTATGTCACCCGATGACGTGCCAAGAAGAATGAGGAAGAAGAAGGAAGTGAAGAATGAAGATTGTGGCGCTTCCTCGGTGCTGGGGAGAAGAGGAATTCTAGAATGACGTGGGACTGGATTGCAGGAAGGACCAGCGCCACGGAGGGACCTGCAGTATTACAAATAAGTGTAATTTTTTTTGTTTTCGGTTTAGTTCCGCTTAATGCGATGTCATGAAGCTTTGTGTGTTTCCTCCTTTTTTAATTGAAAAAGAAAAACGTATGGTTCCTCTTAAATTTTGACCAGACCTTTATCCAGGAATAGAACAATAGCACCTCTTATCCATTCCCAGAAACAGTAAATAACAATAGCACACACACAGTGTAAAAGTACTTTATAGAAATAAAAACATAGCACATGCCTAATGATTTAAAAAATTAAGCTTATTTATGTCCTCAGGAGTAGATCCATCGACATATACTTCATCCAGCCATGAAAATCCATGTGGATCATTATGACCCCCCAAACCATGTTAACCTCTTCTCTCTAAATGACAAAGTCCCCTTGCTGCAGTAATAGTACAAGGAATTTAGAAGGATGCAATTGTCTATTTTTTCCTATTGATGTCAACTCAACATTCCCTGTATAATCATAGTTCAGAGGCTACCAATATTCATTGACTCAAACAAAGGTAGGCTTGAACCTGAAAAATCATTTCTAATCAGCTCCATCTTTGTGACTTGCATTCGTTATGACATTTCCTTTATAGGTGGAAAGCTGATCCTTCCGAGATCCCAGTACAGCTAGTCCAATTCCGTCCTATCTTCCTTCCGGCATGGTCTGGACACTGGGTGCCGCCATCTTCTTCCTCTTCTTCCGGGTTCTTGTTCTTACGCCACCTGATCTCACACTGCGCATGTGCAAGATTGGGTGATGTGTCTTCCTAAAAATGTAAAAAAAAATGCTGATCTTATTTTCATGCTTGAGATTGGGCACGCACAGAAGCAGCAGACCGCGGTCTCCTGGAATACGTGACGTTTGTATTCCAGGTTTACCATTCAGTCTTTCCCACTGCCGGAGTAAAGCTGGAAGAGGAGGGTTCTTCTCATTCAACTTTAAAATAAAAGGTTTAGCCACCCTTTTATAAAATGTAAAAAATGTGGTGATAGCTCGGCTTTAGACAAGCTGGAGCTCATAAATAGCTATTTAAAGATAACAGGTGGAACTTTCTTAGAAAATTCATGTTGTTGTTTACAATTATTTAATGCAGACCCATAAATTTACTAAGTGGTCTGATTTAATTAACAGGCAGCCTTTCTATGTAGCAAGTGTCCCACTGTAATGCTGTAAGTTCTGTGCCGTTTATCTAATACATTCCTAAGATGTCCCTGGAACAAACTTGACAGCTTCCTTCTAAGACGGCATCCCATCTGGGCAGCTTGGAGAGAGAAGAGATTTATAACATGGAAGGCATAGCCAACAATCCTAGCTGCTATATGACAGACTACAGCAGAGGCATTCGAAACATTTATTGGATAAAAAAAAACATAAACAGCTCTTTACAAACACAAGAAAACTTTTTTACCAAATATTTCAGAAATAAAAAGGTAGTTTTTTAAAGGATAACAAAAATGCGTTAATCCTCCCAAATCAAAGCTAATGCTTTTGGGTGGGCTAACTCATCTTTGTACACTGAAAAGGAGAATTAAAGTGTATTTAAATCTAAACCCACTATATTTTCATATAACTTTTATACTATTAAAAGTTGATTGTACTATTTTTAAATCTGCAGTTTTCCAACATATAATGCAATACAACATAATATGTACACACACACAAAAAAATATTACCAAGGAAATCAATTTTATAAACTTACATGGAAATCTAGTACAAATTATAAAATAGGAAATTAAAAAAACAATGACAAAATTAGCTTCTAATCTGAATCTATCTATGCTCGCCCAAGACAAATGGTTGTGGCCATCCCAAGGAAAGCTCTGACGTGTGTGAATGTTGTTCATCAATCCACTATCGTGAAACTGATAGTGAATGACCACTGTTCACTGTGCCACTTGCTCTTCCTCCCCTTTCCAGCACTTGTTTGTTCATCTGTTACTGAAAATGATCATAAAAGATTGTTTTCTGCAACAATCCCTTGATGCTCATCTGACAACTGTATGGGGTGTAAGAGGTAGAGAATGGGCAGCATGGCTGGCTCATTGGCTAGCTACCACTCTATGACACACTTTCCTGATTGACTGGAATCAATGTACCTTGAGACCCCAGTGAGCCTGCCAGGAGGGGCTACTGATAGTCTGTAGTTGGTGGGGATGTACCAATTACATACTGATAGCATGTCAGACCTCTTTGAATATTTCAGAGAGCCAGCAGTACTGGCCTTGAGGGGCTACAAATCATCTGTAGATGCCGATAACAGAACAGTCAACCGCTGGTGACACAGAGGACCTGCCCCATGACTCTTTTCCTGATTGACCATATTCCACATACTCCTCTACAATGGCGATCTCAAGGTGCTACATACAGTCTGTAGAGAATGACAAGACACTGGTGTTAGAACAATCAACCAACAGTGACATCTCAACAAACATCTTTTATTATTCTATGCCAAGCAGTCCAACATGGTTCCCGGAGATTGCAAACATTTTCTGTCACTACCTAATGTCAACCAGTAGATGAAATGACTAATTAAGAGCTAATTTTCCCCAGATCTGAAAGCGGCGAGGTGTTGCCTTACTCATTCCTGTCAATATTTGTTTTACTAAGCTGTTTTCATGTTCGCTTCATCTCCAGTAGGCCAAAGACAGACTGTACGGCGCAATTTCTTTAACGGCTGGTAAACCTTAAACACGAGTTGGCTGGTATAAAAGACCTATTAAGACCATTTACACAAATATAAAGTATATAAAAAATGGAGGGTTATTTTAGAACTGAAATTATTAAAGGGAAACCTGTTTATGGTGTTGACGAGGGGGGAGTTAATATTTGGCACAGTCTAATTCCTGTCTAACATTCCCAGTGGAGGAGGCAGAAGTCATACTCTTCATAGCCAAAAATGTAGAAGTAGAAACTGCTATGTGACACATAGAAAAGGTAATCCAAAAAAGTTTTAGTCCTACTTAAAATACACTCTGGATCCTCAAGAATCAAGAAAACTTTTTCAATGGGAACATATTCCTTCTGCCAACCCCAGCAATTTTAGTAGCAATACTGTGTTTAGTGGTTTTGCAATCAACTTGGCAAGCAGCTCAAAAAAATGGACCACACTTTTCCTTCAATATGAGGAAATACTACATGTTTGTTTTTTTACATTTTTCCACTAATATGTTCCAACCAGTCCCACTGACTTCCTTTGGTGACTATACCATGTTCAGTAACTTTGTGTTTACCTTGTAAAATTAGCAAATTAAATTAATAAAATTGAGAAAATACTTTGTACTTTTTAAAAATATTTTTTATGAAAAATACATTTCTCAATTTTGCCTATCCTTAGGAGTAATTACCAACATGCTACAATGCTCAAAAAGATCATAAACTATTATAAAGCACATTAACTTTATCTTAATTTATTTTTCTTTTGTGATAATTAAAAAGTAGTTATACTGTACTAGGAATGCCATGTGGACCATTTTATTGGCCGTACTTCAATAGGGTACTCACAGGTCCTTAGGCTCTAGTGATGACATCTTAAAGAAGGAAAGCATTAAGACTGGTTAGACTCAGTCTATAGTATTGGTTTATTGGTTGTCGCTCCCAATAAGAAAACAGCTTTTGAGGCAAAAAAGAAAAACATTTGGGGAAAATGGTGATAAGGAGCAATGAAACTGACCCAGGAGATCCAGTCTATCTTCTTGTAATTTTGGGAAACATTGGTTTTGACTTTTAAAGTTGTTATACCCTTTACAGAACAAATTACGGCTACAAGTAACAGAATGAAAAAATGGGAAATTATTGGCAGGATGATGAAAACAACACCCACCTAAAATTTTAATCTGGTGTCACTAGCAGTGTCCACGGTATAATTCTAAGAATGTTGCCAAATCACACAGCATTAACAATTAACACCAAGCTCCTATGTAGTCAAAAGCCTTGGGAATGGCTGATTTTCTACAGGTTATATGAATGCTTTAAAAAAAAATACTAAATGCAAAAACATTGCAACTCGGACTGCAGGACTTTCTATTATTCTGGGTTATTCATTTCTAGATTGGTACATCTTTTGAGTTCTTTTCCCTTGTAACGGTAGCGGGAGCATGTAAGGTCAAGTTTGACCGCTAGTCCTAAAGAGACCGGTGTGAAAATTGCTGAGAGGAGCTTGTGAGTCATAACCGACGCTCTCCTTTCCAGGGCTCTGCGGAGTGCGGTCACCTCATGGCCTCCAGCCGAAGTGCAGCACAGTGACCCAGCTGGACCTCGCAGATGGTTATTCTGCTCCATTGGCTTTCTCCAGCACCCTGGCACAGTACATTGTTCAATAAAACAGTCCCAAAGCTTAGAAAGGAATTAAAAGTATTTACAGGGCTGGAACAAGCTTGTTTGGCTGCGTAAGGGTGAAGGTAACAAATCACACTTCATATTGTGCTCAGCAACACCACCAAATGTTGTTCGTTTTCCATGGGTTTGCTGCTGGTCCTCTGTCCTGGTGCACATAGTTGGCCAGGATCTTACATGGCTCTCGTAGGCAAAGTTCAAAACAAAGAGGAGAGTAATAAATCCAGCACACTTATTAAACAAAGGGACCAATGCCGGAATGCTACAAAAGCTCTATATTTTTAACCAGTAATTTTATTATTAGGTTCATCTGAATGTAGTTTTTACATTTTTTGCCTACATCATATATATTTATTATTGGGATTTGAGCAGGTATCAGATATTTAGCAACAAGGTGAATATGTCAGATCAGTACATGCATGTGGAAATTAATAATTAGTTAAGGTAGGAAACCTGAAAATCAAATAGAAGAACTCTGTCTATACACTTGCATGAAGATCACTGACATACAATTATTCTGCAGTATTACTAAGTAGGAAGCACAGTCGGCTTATACAAAAAAGAAAAACACACAAGCAATAACTATCTAATAAACTCAACTTTGCTTAAATAACTAAACCATGCATACACCCAGAAACTGATGAAGCTCCTTAAGGAGTACAATTAACAGATCCCACTTTAGGAAACTTTTGTGGCTAAATTAATTTTGGCAAAACTACTTAACTGTTTCCTAGTGTTAAAAAACAGGGCCTGGAAATCTATACTTACTGAGACTCAATACTTTAGAAAGTTCTAAAACTTGTGGCTTTGCTTAACAGTCAGGCAAATTGTATTTTCAGAACAGGGCTATCAAAATTACTTCCTGCATATTTGTTATGGAAACCGTATTTTAAAGTAGAAAAAGTTGTCATAAACCAGCAATAGGAGAATCATGAGCCAGTGATAAATAGGGTGTGTATACAATATACTGGCTTGGAGATTTCATCTCAAAACAAAAAACAAAGTTCTATTTTAGTACAATGGACAAAGCTATTGTCTTGCTATGTTTCTCACTTTTTTAGTATTCTTTCTTGGTCCTGTTTATTGCTCTGTTTTCTAATATGTGCCAAGGTGTTTTTTTTAATTCTTGCACGTGGCTTATTGTTATAATTTATGGTTTACAGCATCTCAGAAGAGGCAGAGAAAATCTAGTTTGTTGGCACTAGGAAGATGTTCTGTACACTGCAGCACATGAAATAACATGTCTCCAGATTTGTGCAACTTACTACCCCACTGCTTTGCTAAATATTAGGCGCTGATCCAAGGCTAAACTAGAAGTTCACACTATTTTATCAACCCCTGTAAACATACAAGATATATTAGATGAAGGTTATGGAGTTGCCTCTTTGGTTTTGAATTTTGGGTTAGATTTCCAACATTTGGTAAAGTAAATCACTTCAAACATCACAAATCCATTTAATGTCTCTAGATACTACCAGAATAACCAAGGTCTGAGTAAATGAAACAATGAAAACATTTACAGACAACATAAACAGGCTAACTGCAAATTGCTGTATTCATCAGCAACTGTGCTTATAGAGGTTAGTATGGCTGCACCTGGTTTGTTGGTTTTGTTGGCATGTAGAAATGTGGAAAAAAGAACATTTGACCCAAATTTGCTACTTGTTAGTATGTCAATATCGGACAAGAAGGTACAATCTGCAGACTGGAAAGGTCACCCTCTTTCTTTGTACTGCTAAAGGGTCACTTGGAATCCCTTTACCTGTTTGCCCCTCTTCTCTGATTTTATTTGCCATATGTCAACCATTTAAATAAGGAATCCAGCATTTAAGTAGTTCTTACTTAAAATGCTGGAGTCCTTATTTAAATAGTTGACATGTGACATATAAAATCTAAAATGGATGTTTTGTTCTAGAGACAACAAGTAGTTTGTATACTTATAGCCCTGCTACACCACTCTAAGCTTTCCTACCCCTCTATTGTTAGAAAAGCCACCCCTACAGTGAAAGACCAGTGGCGAAGCATAAAAAGTAGGAGTGCAGGAGGTTGAACTGTAGAACCTACTACTAGTCAATCATTATTTGTATAGGAGGATGACCCAGCTCATTGAGCTGTGGACACCTGACCATCACACTTACTATATGGCCAGAAATATGCCGGAGACCCCTTTAAATGAAACTGATGTTACAGATTACATTTTAGACAATTGTGCTTTAATTTTGTAGTAAACTTAAGCACAAAGCCAGTTCAATAAAGGAATTGTCCAATGAGGTTGGTGTGGAGCAACTCTAATGGCCAGCACAGAGCTCTGACCTCAACCCTACTGAACACCTTTGAAATACAGTGGAACGGTGATTACGTGCCAGGACTTCCCATCCAACATCAGTAACTGACCTCACAAATGTTTTATTTGGCTAAGCAGGCACAAACTTCCACAAGCACACTCAATAAACTTGTGGAAACTCTTCCTACAACAATGAGTTATAGCTATGAGAGAGGCTCCAACTCCATATTAATGGCCAAAGTTTTGGAACTGGATGTGAATAAAGCCTATACAGGGGAGATGGTGGCCAGATGTCCAAAAACTGGCCAAATAGTGTTATAAAATTTTATAACGTGTAAGTAAAATTTTTGTGTGATTTTGGGTTTACTTTAAATTGATAGATACTGAATTTGTGTGATCCCGTTAAAATAAAGGACTTGCCGGAAGATAGGCTTGTTTATTGTTGGATTGGATATCTTTCTGCTTGTTTGTTTACCTTCTATTGCCTTTGCTTCATAAACTTTTTGCAACAGGCTGTATTGTCACAGAACATCCCATGAGACTGAACTGGAATCTAACCGAAGCCTCCCACGAAATGCATTTGTCAGTAAAAGTCAGAAAGAGAACCCTAAACTTACTAAAAGTGATCATTCCATGAGATTTCACATGACTCTGCTTGGTTCTTTTGTGCAAAAATGTCTGATAATTGTGATGGAATGTGCATAAAAAAATGTGGGTTAAGGGAATAAAAAACCCCCAAAATACTCAACATGAGGGTTAGTTTACCAGTAACCACACAAAAGTGAAATAGTAAAAGTGTCCTTAAATTTACCATCCTTTAATCCTACAGGAGGAGAAGGTGCACCCTGGAATCTGAAATCGTCCAAAAGTCCTTTAAAGATGATTATGTTTTAATTCCAAGAGGGAAGAAGATGCACCCTGAGATCTAAAATAGTGTAAAAGACCTTCAAAGATGACCATCTTTTATTCCCACAGGAAGAGAAGATGTACCCTGGGATCAAGGAAAGTCTCCAGTCCTTTATATGAATAAAGTATAAAACTATTTAAAGTAAATCCCAAACCCAATCACTTAAATCTCAAATAAACATTAACATGCCAATGGTATTCCAAAATATGTTTTCAATATTTTTAAGCTGCCACTTTCATAAAAATAATACTTGTTATATTGATCTTTGTTTAGGTATTTTCTGCTATACAATGACAACACACAATATTCAGGTTTGGTCCACGTTTTTATCAGAAAACCTGGCCTGAGGTAGTTCCAAGCAGACATTGCCCCGGCGTGCATAAAGACAAGGCTGCAAGAGACAAAAACAGCAGTGGAATGGAAAAGAAGTGGATAAATGGAAAATGGTTAAAAACTAGTATACTATTTCAAACAAATGACAATTAGTTATAATACATAGTCCTTCAGAAGACTAAATGCCTGTCAGTTAAGGGTTAGATCTACTTTGACTGTGACTGGGTTCTACCAAGGCAGAAATAGTATATAGTGGTCAAACTCACAAGTAAAAAATCTCTTATTTCTTGTATCTGCTGAGAATGATCTCCTTGGAACAGAACTGTTCTTGATGTGCTAACATTTAGTTGGATGCTAGATGGAAGGCCCTCGATGGAGTTCCACTTTGTCATCTGTCTCCAACTGCATTTAAATGGGAGATATTAAGATCACGCGCTCCCTGTACTGTAAATCTGTTCAATAAGCTGAGTGTCGGAAACCATCCTAGTTTGTAATATATTCAGGGAGATGTGTGTCGGATCCCCGCCAAGCCCCTGTCTGCTTCTCAGAATCTGGGAGACATTGTAAAGTTCCTTTTTGGAGGGTAAAGAAATCACTTATTAATTCATAAACCTTTGAGTTTCTATATATAGAATTCCAGTGTGTGCCACTGGCAATGTCTACTGAGACACTGAAATATATGGCAGCTGTCCAGTGGGAAAGGAAATGGTGGTGAGAGGGGGAGAGAGAACGAAAAAGACACAGAAAGGGAGAGAACGAGAGAGAGAGACAGATGGACAGGCAGACAGAGAGCAAGAATAGGAAATAATGAAAGCGAGGACGGAAAATAAGGGGATAAAGTGATACAAAAAACTAGCTAGTGTAAGTAAACGACATTCAACAGGGTATGTTTTATAAGATAAAAGTTTTGTAGCTTTTTCCAGTGCTAATGAGTGTCAAGAACATTCAAAACATTTTCACTGTTATAAAACAAAACATAAAAAGGAATAGGAAGATTTTAAGTTTTTGGTTTTCATGGGCCACAGCTGGAGGCTTTTCGGTCAGAGCGTCTCTTTGGTATCATGTCAGGAAGTTCTATGCAGGACAGCCCCTACAAAGGGAATTCCTCTGTTCCTCCCCCCTTCTTGATCATTCTTCTTTTTCATGCTATGTCACAATTAAAAGAAACCTTTATCATACCTTTTCTCCTAATACAATCAAAAAGCTATTCTTTAGCTAAAACAATGTAGCTGTTGCATCAACATGCATACAGGGTACAAAGCTTAAACCATCAGTGTTTTGGTTTTTATTCTGACATTGCTTGATTAGACCAAGTGACTCCATTTGGTAAATTATCAGCTTGCCATCTTGCTTGGACACCCAATCCTGAGACAATGCTTCCTTCTCTCAGGGAGATCTAACTATGCCCGTCTAAGCTTTTCTGCACATTTGAGGCTTGAATTATTAAAGCTCTCCAAAACTAGAGAAGATAGTTTAATATCATGGGAGAAGCTGGGTCATTCAGCAAATCTGAAATTATTCTGGTCCAGGATTGAAAACATTTGCCAATAGCTATACATTTTATCAATCCATTCTGGGTTTGCTAGATCACCCAGGCTCTGCCATGAAAGTCTATTATCTCCAGTATTTACCAGTCTGTATAGTCTGTATACATATACACAACCTGGCACATGCAAGTCAGGCTACCCTGTCCTAAACTCTACACCCCCCCCCTCCATGAGCCAAACAAACAAAAACAAAGCTAAATGCCCTATTTTCCTATTTTCTTATTTTCTCATTTTCCATATCTTCTGCATTAGGAGTTTCTTTGCATCCACTGATGGCATGAGTGCTTCCTATTGGTTTTCCATTGGGGGGATCCTCACAGGTTCGAGAAGACTCCAGTGTGATGTTGATCATGATGACGTTAATAATGATCATGTGATAGTTGACTCAGATGTGTAAAAAGTTTTATTTGAATGGGTGGGGGTAGGGTGTCTATGAAGCATTGGGGGGGGGAGTCACTTTTGCTTAGAGATAGGCTTATATGGATCATCCTTTAATGCCTCTTAGTGCTTGTTCCCTTTTTCTTCCAAAAGCCTTGTTGGCTGTTTTTCATGAATACATGTTGTATGTAATCCGTTGCAGTTAGTAGGAAACTCACCAATTAACATGTATTCACAGGTTTCCTTTCTGACATTCTTTCTTCAATTGAAACTTCTTTTAGTGCTGTCTTAAAACCTAATTCCAGCCACCACTTACATTTTTAGTTTTGGACAGAGCGGGAAAGGCATAGAATCTATGTCAGGTTCTTACCATTGGTTGTGTCTAGCTTGGTAAATCTCTCTATTAGAAAGGTTATTATGGCTGCCTGACCATATCCCTCATCTTTTGCCCTGGTGTCCTAGCCCATGAGGAAAGGAAGTTCCATGATTGTAAATTATAGACTTTTTTGGCAACAAAGTTAGGAAAAGTCTTGAAAATATGAAAAAAATGCTTACAGCTCCAACTACTGGCTGATGAGAATGCAACATATACATGAGTGATTTGGCTTGGGAAAATTAAAAAAAAAAGTTTTCAACGTTTCATTTTCAGACTTTATTATATTAGCACAGGCCAGGCGCTGACTTTGCTTCTTGTCTGAATTCGTCATTCAAGTCATTTCAAAGGATGGAAAACCTTTTTATAGAAGGGACAACTTGAACAGAGAAAAATGAAAGGAACAGGAAAAATGCATATGAATAAAATGGACTGAGGAGATTTTGAAGGAGGACGCAAACATGTAAAGAGAATTAGGAGGGAGATCTGAATAGCAGACAGAGGAAACCACATGGAAAGGATCCAGATAGAGGGAAACCACAAAGACATGGTCCTCCCTTTGAGCAAGGAGACATGAGAACAAGTTAAGCTGTAGGAAAGGATCACACACAAGACAAAGGAATAAAAATGCTATAGGATAAGATACAGAACACTATGATACAAACCAACATTTTGTTAGAACAGCCCCATGTCAGGGCAAACAACTTCTTCACCAATGAGAAGCAGGAATAGACAACTTCCTAGAGGATTTCTTCATAGATATAAGGTTACTGGATTTAGCATTTTCTAATTCATCCAACATTATGCAGATATAGAGCCTTGTATACATTTCCCACTGGTTGAGTTTTCATGTTTTGGCCATGCTTGTCACCTTTATGAATCCACCTATACATTAAAAATGATTTTTCTTAAAGTTGAGTTATTGTATTGAGATAAGGACCCCCCCCCAAACAAATGTCTCCCCCTCATTTACATTTGTTTGTACCTCTTAGCCCCTTAGCCCCTATTTCTGCATCCTACTGTTGCATTTTTTAAACTTTTTCTAAAACTTTTAATATCAACATAATATACATAAATAATAAAACTTTCTATTGGTTTCAGCAAGAAACTGTCTATGTTTTTACTACTCCAGGAAGGGTTTTGTATTATAAATAGAGATGAGTGAAATTAAGAGTTTTCATTTTTCCAAAAATTCTTCCATAATCAAAAAAATGTAAGTCAAATTTTTCTATGAAATCAAAGTATTTTAGACAAAAGAAGGTTTTAGGTGGCTTTAAGGGTGCAAAGTTACAAAAGCACTCTTCAAATATCCTGGTCCATATCCTGTACCGCAAAATCCACTAGTTAGGAAAAGAATAAAATCTTTGCCCAAATTTTCAAGGACTGTTCACAAAAAAATAAAATAAAATACACACAAAAAAGACACAAATGCAAAAAACCCGGGTCCAAAATTTTTAGCCAAATTTCTTGATTTGCAAATCCCTGAGGTTTACTGCAAACTCATGGTAGCAACAAACCTTAACCTCACACAAATCCCTATTTATAAATGACTTACATGGAAATGTCTCATGTAAATGATTCAATAAACCTTATAAACAACTCTAAAAGTTATATGGGATAATATAACGATAATCAAATACTTCTTAAAATTCCACACTGGTCGTGGCTGGAGCTTTCTATTTCCATTTTACAGAGTTTTCTGACTTTCCATAGCTGTTAAGTAAAAAAACATTTTAGCTTCTCCTGTAAAATGATAAATTGTTTTATTTATTTTCTCTTCTTTGGTGCAACACTTGTCATTCTCTGTGGAGATGTAATAAATGAGTAAGCTTGGCAGTCGTGATTGCCATCAAATGAGGCAGACCTAATAGATCTCACAACGTTGTGTACATCTCCATCATTCCAAAACCCATTTTTAAGGAAGGAATCTTTGGTTTAAACAAATAGTTGGATGTTTTTAACTTGACAGGCTGTCAAGTTATCCCATTTAATAATATATTTTTCACAAACTGTTTGACCCAGAATTTTCATCAGCATAGTGACTATTGCTGTACTCCCAGGCCGACTGGATAATCTAGAGTCTGATTTATTAAAAGCTTTTAAGACTAGATAAGATACACGAATATATGAGAACCTGGGTGATCCAGCAAACCTTAAATGGATCTGGTCTAGAATTGAAAACATTTTAAGATATCCATTTCAGGTTTGCTGAATCACCCAGTTTCCACCATGATAATCTATCTTTTCAGTCTTGGAGAGCTTTAATAAATCAGGCCCATTGGCTTTCTATATTTCCGTGCTTTATGGTAAGGGCTGAACCTTGAACAACAGACATCCTGTTTGGTCCTTCCAATTAGACAATTAGAACAGTGAGATGGCAAAATATTCAATATTTAGACCCCCACACCCCTCCCCTGCCCAATGATAATGCCATTTGCCCAATTTAACTCTACTGAGCCAATGAGCCCAATTTAGATGGCAGCCGTAGTCATCACAGGCAATTACCGGTATTAGTTACAGCGCAAAACAAGAAAATGTCCATAAAATTTTGGTATCCTTATGCTTTACTAAGAATGCTGCTGGCATTTTTTTTATACAAGATTTATGTTCTAGACACCTACCCAGCAAGGGATTCAGAGGGGAAGATTTGGTGTGTGTTTGTGTGTGTGGGGGGTCCCTGCGCCAACGTCCAAACTCTGAAGGGTGTTATAGGCTCTCCTAATACGGGAATAGGATCACTCAATGACAGGATCTTATGTAAAAACCCCACTTTGTAACTATTTAATGTCTATGATTATTGACTCCAACCATCATGGGGGCAAGGGGTCATTTTTACTTATTATGCCCCATGTCACCTTAACTGATTATTGGATCTTGTTACTTCCCACAACATTTCATAGAATCCGTGGTGATTGCATATGTATTAGCAAGTCTTTATCCAGCTGGGTGTAACCTTGTTATCCAATACATCCCTCCAGAACAATGTTTGGGCACTACCACCATAGCACCAAGGCTTGTACTATGTCTTTGTCATGTATACAGAAGAGGGAATGCTTGTGATGTTTTCCTTTTCTTATCTCATTGAGAAGGGGAATTGAGCATCCAAGAAAGCCTCTGTATACCTAAGGTGTATTGAGAAAGCGGGCGCTGACCCTGGAAAACTAGATGAATAAAGATGGCCTTCTAGAGAAGAAGCAGATAAAGACAATGTCCTGGTAATAAATACCTGGAAGTGTCACACTAACAAATTATTTAGCATGCTTCAGTTATTATGAAAAATCTGACGCTACTACTTTAATGAACTATTGTACAGAAAGATGAAATATAATGGGAAAAAGCTGCAATGGATTTGTGATGACTTCATTGTTGTATTTGGACGGTGGATTCACCGGTGAATGGAAGTTTATGTTTAAAAGGGCACATTATGCCTAAATCAAAACAGCAGAACGCCAGCTCCAAAATCCAAGTCAATGGAACAGAATATGTTGTAGGTGGTAAATTGTATAACACAGATTTCCAGGAATTAAATTTAGAAATATTTCAACAATATTTGTTTTTCTGTTGAACACAAATAGCAAAAATAAAATTACATTTTTATCACAGAATGAAATGACACATTCAGGAAAATGATTGGTAGCTTTATGAAAAATAGAAAGTTGGTAGTTATATGCAAGTATTGACCTTTACTGTAAAAGTAAAGCTTTATCCCACCCAATCCTGTCTCCGGGGTGTCCTCGTTGATTAGTAATTGGCCTATCATAGTTCTGGAAAGATTTGGGTATGGGAATACAGTTGACTTTTACTTACATTCAAAATTTGGAATTTTTGGCTGCTGTTAGTTTTGAATATCATTGACATGTGAATTTCATTAATGGTAACCTCTGCTACTCCTATTCTAAAAGGACTTAAACAAAGATTGCCTTTAACACCCCTGTACAGAAAAATTGCAACGCAGAGGCAAATACCCCCCATGAAGATACCCAGACTACTGCCACCTAGTGTATAGTGGGCACAATGCAGATAAATGGCAATTAATCATTGGTGTTTTGTATTGTCATTGGGGGGCATTTATAAAATAGTGACATTTACCAAACCATCTCTGGTGAAGAATCTTCCATGTCCATGTGTTTTCAATATGGGGGATTAATTTTCTAAACATGTTATCTAAACTAATGTTTAGTAAATGTCAGATTCATTGCTTTAAAAATACTGTAGACCCTATAATCTGTAATCTGGTCACCCTTGTAGATAATGCAATCTAGAGACCTTGAATGATTTTATACATTTTTTGTAATGGAAAGTTTACTTTTTGTGCAAAGCCAGGGAATGTTCAGTCTGCCGTTTTTTCAGGCTTTTTATAAGCATTTTACAGGCTGCAAAAGTCCTTAAAAAATAGAACTGCTCAAAAAAAGCTTATATGAGCAGACGTATATGACATTTTGCTGCGGGTTTTAAAGGCTTTTTAAAGCCTATAAAAATCAGAACAAACGCCTATAAATGCCTGTACTAGGTTTTTCAAATACAAGTGTTTTTTGCTTGAAAATGATCCTAAAAGCTTCCAGGAGCATTTAAAAGCCATGTTTTTCAGAAGCAGCTCTGAAAATGCTCTTAGTGTTTAAATTATGGAATCCTTATTGCGTTAAAATATACAGCAACACAAGATAAACTATGTTGGCACATTTTCATATATATTGGTTGTGTATTTCCCTCCTGGGCTGAGATCACAAATATCTAACACGGATCAGAAACCGCTGCAGCCTTTCACCTTGTGACTTGGTACAAATTTACACTTTTTCAGCAGGATTGCTTGAGAAGGGGAGACAAAGCAAATGCTTCCTCCTGCCTGCAGCAGACTGGTAACACTATCACAACCAAGGCATTTTATTGGAGCTTAAGAACTGCTGTTTAATTGTAAAATGTTGATATTTTCTGAATAATTATGTGCCGGCATGTAAAGTTAAACTTCAAAGTACACTGCAGTTTTCCCTTTACCTAGAAGAATCAGACTAGTCAGACTTTTTTTTCCTACTAATTACTCAGCACAATAGCTATAAAATTACAGACAATGTCTACATTGTTTTATCTGCAGTACACCAGTGATTTTACCCTAATGGTGTTTGTTGTGTTTGTATTTAATTCCTCTGTGATGGATACACCGGATTGCGCAATTCATGGAAATTTTTAGCAGACTCATTATAGGTACCTTTAAGGCGCCCGGATGTGTGTGAAGGGGCTATAGGTGCTGACATACCCAGCGGTGTTCATTTACAGGCTATCCACGTGTTGACAGCGCTGGATTAATTGGCGTATTGGTAATTTAGAAGTGTACAGTAGCGCGGTTTTACAGTGACTGCAAAATTTCACTTGATGATTAAACTTGCCAAAACGCACCTTGGAAATACAAGCTGCTCAGCAAGTCGCCTAGAGGGGAAGGCCTCCTTGTAAAACCATGCTGACAGCTATCACGCTAGGAAATCTCCAGTTTCCTTTAAAGCCAAACTCCAGCCAAAACTTTTTTTTAAGCTTTTGAACAGAGCGGGGAAGGGTTAGAAGCTATATCAACTCTTCCTTTTTGTTTGCTTTTATTTAAGGGGTGTCAGATCCCCCAACATGGATACAGAGAGCAATTTAAGGCAAATGTTCTAGCATGGAGGGAAATGTTAAGAAAAGGAATTGTCAAACTTATTAAACAACTGTCCTTTAGAATTTAGGGGAGTTGGTCTGTGGTCAGTGAGAGCAAGCAATTTCCTTTGGGTCAGTGGGAGAAAAGGAAAGTCCCAGGTTTGGTGGTCAGTGAAAATAATTATTTATTATCATTATTTTTTTGTCCCTAGCACACATGGGAGAATAAATACAGCCTATCCCATACTCGGATCTGAATCTGCTGGAACCAGGCCTGTCCAGGTCGGGGGTACTTGTTACTTGGGGCTGTAGGTGTGGCTGAGAAGTCTATAGAGACTCTGGTGTTCAACAGAGCACCCCAAAAAAGAAGAATTTTTCTGCAGCTGTATAATGTTGTATCAAAACTACAGGCAAACTTAAGTCTGGAACAAACTAAGGGTCAGGACAGGCAATAAAACAGGTGTATTTAGGATCAAACTGAAGTTGAAAACCATTGAAACAGCCTTGGAGTACAAAGTCACAAAAGCAGAAACGTGGAATCACAGGAGCACGAGGGTAAGCAAGAATACATGGGGTTACATGAGGGTCTGGGGTCATGAAATGGTCTGGAATCACAGAAGACACTGAAAGCTTTAGGGTCACAAAAGACGTTGGGGTCACAGAAGGCTCTTTGGACACCTGGTATAGCAAGATTTGTGGACGTGGGGGCTTGGCACTTGCAGTGATGCCTACAACACTCAATGACTTACTGCTCCTTGTATACGTGCCCTAGAAGGTTTAATCTCGATTGCTCCTGGTGCTGCTACTTTATCAGAGGCATAGTAAGTGTGCCAATGCCCCATCATTGGTATCAGTAAAAATAGCAGTGCCCTCATCATGGTATTATTGGACCAGTTGAAAGCAAGCAATGGGACCTAATATGGCCGGCTGGCCACAATTTGTGGAGCAGTGATTTAGGGTGTCAGGATTTTGTAGTGGTATATTAGAAACTACATCATTTGGTGGGTTCTGAAGATCTTCCTTTTAGTCAGTTTACTGGTTGTGATATGGCACTCAAAAAAGATCAACCAGTTCAAATGGTTTTGGCAGTGTTCTTTTAGCTGAAGCTATTATTAAACTTGCATTGGTAACCCTTTCCAGTGCATTATCCCATCTCATGCAGTATTAGCAGCCCCTGATGGAGGCCCTTACAAATCATGAAACGTGATGGCTTTTTTTCACGATAAAAAAAAACACTTTTGGCGTCACACTAATTCTGCTCATTTTCGGTTGTATCTGACTAGGATGCAAACATCCAATGATGGAGCCTGTCAGAACTCCTGAAAAACTTGGCTTGTTTTTATGTTTTTCTTTTTTTTTACCTTTTTGATAAATTAAACACTTTTGGACTTCCAACTACTGGTGTGGAGGTATTTCTTGTCTCCTGTACCCCACAGTCACCGTACTCCTTACCTCCGACTGTACCTTACAGGGAGATCCAATTCTATTTGCCTCCAGCCTACTCTATACAATATTTTTTTACAGTTTCCCCATCGGGGAGACTTTTTTCTCACTTTCAGTCCAGGTAAAAGGTGTCAAAACTGGAGAAGTTGTAATTTCTGTGTTGATATGGACACACACAGAATTTCTACCTGAAAAGTTCAAATGTTTACTCAAAAATGATTTCCAGAATTTGAATTAATGACTTTCTATCAAGTTGATTCTTATTTAGAACTTTTACAGAACATGTTCTAACAAGACAAACCATTATGTAGATACTGAGTAGTCACCAAGTAGTCACTGTTCCTGGAATGCCGGGAAGTCTGTCTATTACTAGCATAAAGATACCATTAAGAGTAAGTTAGTGGTACAATCACCATCTTCCTATACAGGAAATGTACAGGCAGTACACACAGTTGTCTGATAAAAAAAATCAGGACAAACAAGGGAAAAAGTAGACAGATCTGATGGAAAGCTTGTAATGTCTCAGCAGTCATATTTTATGTTTTTGGCATACTCACAGAACTTTGAAAATGCAAACTTGATTTAGAATTGGATTTGTGCCATTGTCTGATCGTTGGATTTTTTATAAAAAGAAAAATATTTCTCTCTTGTCTCCGGGTCGGACAACTGACATAACCAGACCAAGGCACCCCTACAGGACTGCTCGACTATTTCAGTGACGTAACTTTTTTCCTGTTGAGTTAAGCAATATAGCTTGGTCACTGACCATCTTCCAGACCACTGATTGGATAACTAAAGGACATCATAGTGATTAATTCATTCCTCTGCTATGCCATCTATTAAGAAAGCTTTAGTTGTTATAAAGACTGATGAAATGATTTATAAAACCACAATAAATATAGTACAGATTTAACACTGTAATTAATTATTATTATTAATAAGCGCCAACAAATTATGCAGCGCTGTACATTAAATATGGGTCCATGGTTTTATTGCTGCCATTCTTGATGCATTTATTAAAATAATTATAAAAGTACAGTAGGATACTGCAGTGATAAAAGGAGCCACTCAATAGCATTATTGAATGGCTCCATCAGTGATATAGCTTGGCAATAACATGGGGATACCAGTGCAGTGCACTAATGAGGTACACTTCATCCAGCAATTATACTTATTGCTGCTTTATAAATGCAGAAACTTTATAAATACAGGGATATTTCAGCTGGGAATGAAACATAGCGATATTTTCTTTGTCTATCATATATTCATTTGGGAATATAGTCTAATTCTCTCCCTTGAAGAAGCATGTTTGTGCGAAACGCGTCAGTAACAAAAAAGACTACTCTATACATTTATACAAATTGGATTTATTGTATCGTTCTTACAGAGCTTTTGTCAGTTTATGTAAATGAGCTTATACACTCTTCTGATCACCTACTACAAACCCATGGTATTTGGGTGATTACTCCACATATTTACATATGTATACTAGCTATGGTTTAATTATTTGAAAAAAATGAGTTTTGTAAATGAATACAATAATAAATAATATTGACCTTTTAGGGTTTTCAGCTTTAACACTGACTGGATAAAGACTGCTGACATCCCTCTGCCTTTCTCATTCACTCCGGTGGTGTATCGCTGATAAAATAACAAAATACATGATTTTTCCATTAAAATTCTGCAGCCCAAAGCCAAAAGCCACAACTCTCTGCAGAAAACTCTGCGTCATTCCATTTGCTCCTGTTCACACACTGTTACATTGTTAGCGAAGAATCGGATGGAATGCTCTGCAGGCAGCAAAAAAAGAAGGGCAGTAAATGGTTTAGCGTTCTTCTGCTCAAAGGGTCAGATTTATTTTTGCAACAGAGTGATAATTTACTGATTCGTATCACTTTGTTTATTGAATTGGAATTTGGGTTGCATGCTTCAGCTCAAAAATATGTTACATTTTATTTTTTCTTTATAAACGTTAAACCAGACTGAGTTACTCTTTGGAACATCTAGTCTGACAAGTCATTTTTCCAAGTCTTTGAAATGAGAAGTCAGGAAGAGTGAACGGCCTTGTGTGCACAGAGGCTGAGCGCATGTTCTTGGTGCCCGCTGATTGCCCTCACTCAGACTTTGTGGGAAGAGATGTATTGAGCTGAAACACATTGCCACCTTGCCCATACTAGCATAGGGTGTATTTGGGGGATGATTTTCACACCAATGCTGTCACTTTGGCATGCATGGCAGTCATTTTCTGCCACTTATGTGATTCCACAAAAATGGGTCGCTCATCCCTATTGCCATGTTCAAGCCAAGGCTTCATGTTTTGTCAGATCTCCAAAAAGTATTATGAATGCCCAATTAAGCTATGTATTTCTGGGCATGGGCCCTCTCCTCCTCCTGTGTCATCGTCTGTACCTGTCTGTCATTTGCAACTCCTATTTAATGTACAGCGCTGCGCAATATGTTGTCGCTATATAAATCCTGTATTATACACACAATAGATTTTAATTAATGTAAGTATGTAGCTTTTATCTCTTCTTTGTTATGTCTTTATGATCTTGTTGTCCCGCATGTTATGATTTGTATGTCAATGCCCTAAAATAACTTTTTTTTAATCAGTCTTACCTCTTATCATGACTTCTGGAAAGAAAGAGAAGAAATGTGTCTATCAGGTCTTTTAAGTGCTGATTACCTGAGTGCACTCGGTCTAAAGATCAATGTAGTCATGCAAAGTTCCTCTTAGATTGTAAGCCCCTTTGGGAATGGTCCTTCTCTTCTCCTGTGTCATTGTTTGTATCTGTCTGTCATTTGCAACCACTATTTATTGTACAGCGCTGCGCGATATGTTGGTGCTTTATAAATACAGTATAATAATTATAATATATATATATATATATATATATATATATATATATATATACTATATACTATATATTATACTGAAGTAGAATGAATGAGCACTATGCAGACAGTGCTGACAGCACTGGAGAGAGAAGAATGAGCATAAGGCGCCTCACTGCATCCTCCCTATTAAAATACAATAGTGGTCAATGGCAGTTCGCTGTTTAGCAATCTGACTTGGTGGTTTACTAAACATCAGGGAACAATTGTACAGATGCTAAATGTTTGCCAACATTGAAAATCTGTTATCTGTACACTTAACTGCCTATAGCACAGCACATATTTCTATACCCTACAGAAATGCTGTTACCAAAAAGGGAAGATAGGAGAATACCACTCACTCAAATTGGGAAATGTTTCATCTACACTGCATTGTTCCATGAAAGGAAAATAAATATATAAAATAAAATATATACGATTACATATCTATATATATATATATATATATATATATATATACCCTCAGCAAAGTAAAGATACCTCATTTCTGGTTTGATGGACTGTCACCATTGATCCCTGCACACTCCATGTCCTCCTCTTTTATCCACTTTGTGCGGTGTTAGTAGAATGCAGAATCTGCATGCTATTGTGAGGGATGCGATGTGCAGTTTCAAGGCACAACTGTAAATGATAATCATTACTGAGGAAGGAAAAAGGAATGTGTGGGCAAAAGTTTTATGATCCTGGCATTCAGCTTTAAATTGGACCACTTACTTAGATTACAAATCTGCGTGAATAAATTCCTGACATTTCACAGTACAGCGTTCTGTTTTCAGAATAGCTTCAAATTTGAATCATATTCTTCCATAGTACATTTTATGTATCAAATTGCCATCACCCAGACTTTGTGGGTATTAACGTGAAATAGAAAAAGCCCAGACATTGTTACCTGCTGAGTTAAAACTTCAGCAACACGTGGTGAGTATTGTTTTTAGTGAGTCACCAACTCATAGATTTGCATTATGATAAGTAGCTCTGAAAGCAGCACATATCTATTCATATACTTAAAATATTGCAAATAATTGTTAATACATGGACAGACATTGGTAAGATTCCTACCATCACATTGACGGATTTTATTTATATAGCAGAAAATGGCTGTGAAATGTTACACAAGTGGAGAGTCGGTGTTGGTTGAGTGTTATCTTCATGGTGTACTCCACATGGAGTCCCAGGGATGAAGCACATTCCATTAGCTGGGATGGACTCTGTGGACTCCCATTTGTTTTGTCTTGCCCCATGCATTTCCCCCAGGGCAGAAGAGTACAGCTGTCATCTTGTAACCAGATGTGCACCTTGTGTGAAGACATGCCCCGTAGTGTGTAATGCTACACTCATATCCTCTGCGGCAGGTGTGGGCGGTAAAGTCAGCAAGGAACAACAACTCCCAGCATGTCCCATCCCCTGGTGACAGTTGTGCTTCCTCAAGCAGTGTTGTCACAACTTCATAGGGGTCTCCCTTAAAGCTGAGCTACTGGCTGTTTTTTCTGCCAAATGATTGTTGTTTACTACCACTCACCACCCCAACCTGTGAATGGACAGTGAATGGAGCAGAAAGACTATGAGATCATCTTTCTTCTACTCAGATATTTCCTGATATAAGTCAAATTCAATTCATTATACTATTTGCAAAAATCATACAATAATGTTTTAATACAATTGGTGCAACATATTGGTGTCATTGGGGCTGCCCTTTATATTGAGGAACCCAGGAGAAGGACCAATATAAGCCTTTTCCTCTTTTTTATATAAATGCATGATTTGCATATAACGTCAGACTGTGATGGCTATGCATCTGCTGATCTTTTTGCTTTCTTTTTATACTGAAGGCCACCCATTTTTTTATACATTTAGTTTTTTTTTGGTCGGTTTCATTCAAACTTGCTTTATACCCAAAACAATTTTTTTGCCATATCCAATTGGGGAGATCTCCTTTCACTTCCCGTCCTATGCTCAGAACAAGAAGAGGAAGAAAATTTCTCCAAAGTTGATACAAGTGTCCCTTCTAGAAGATGTCTCTTCTATTCCTGTTCTAGTGATAACTTTTCCTCACTTTTATTCTCAATATTAATGTTCCCCAGGACAAGCAGACAGAGTAAATAAATCTTCTTACTAATGAAAGAGAAATGGTTTATCTTTAAATACACTAATACATATTAATACATTTTCTGGTACCTTTTGCATTCCAAATTCTTTTTAAATTTTTTTTTTTTTTTTTTTTTTAGAACTTTTTTTTTTTTTTTTTTAGAGCTTAGGAAACAATTCAAAGAAACAAACAATTATTTTGTGAGAGGTGGAAGCAAACTTTTCTTTGCACCGGTCACAATTCATAACAATTTGTTATGTCATTAGAGGTTTTCAATTACGTTGTTGAACCTGCTGTCCAATTTCTGTATAAGCTGCCACTTATAGTGCACGGATTAGCACTCCAAAGTTATAATGGACAGGGCATGTCAGGGCGGGGGAGAAAGGTGCCTTTTGTGTCACATAATAGACTGAATGAGATCAGGATTGCTCAGTTCATTCATATACTATTGATGCTGTCACACAGCCTGTGGAGCTGGGAAGTGTCACTCGGCGGGTGTGGACCTGTGTCAGGGTTACGATGGCAACCACTAAACATACACAGAAAATTCTACAAAGAAAGGTATCCATGAGCAAAACTAGCATGGCAGCATTCTTTTTCCAGCATCAACATTGAAAACATCATTCATGACTGAGATGTATACAGAAGGGGCCATGCGTTTTGGGGCTAACAAAAACCTATAGGTCAAAAATTCATGAAAATATTGGTGTATCCATGGAAAATAAAGTCCATAGTCCAGGACTGGTGTTGGTGTATTAATGTGCAGCTTCAGAGCTGCAATCTTATTTGTAGGGTCTCGGGGAATGGAGTGCATGGTCAAACGGCCAGGGCCAGTGTTGATGCATCCATGTCCAACTTTTGAGCTGCAGTCTTATTTGTGGGTCCCATGGTGACTTCAGTCTACAGTCATATTGGCAGGATTGGTGTTAGTGCTGAAATCTTGTTTGTGGGATCTGGGGGAAGTCCATGGTCAAATGGCTAGAACCAGTGTTGGTTCATCTTTAAGCAGCTTTAGAGCTGCAATCTTATTTGTAGTGTCTAGAGGACTGGAGTCCATTGTCAAAAGACTAGAACCAGTGTTGGTTGATCTTTGAGCAGCTTTAAAACTGCAATCCTATTTGTGGGGTCCAGAGGATTGGAGTCCATGGTCAAATGACTAGAACCAGTGTCGGTGCATCCTTAAGCAGCTTTAGAGCTACAATCCTATTTGTCAGGTCTTGGGGACTGGAATCCATGGTCAAATGTCCAGAACCGGTGTTGTTGTATCTACCGGTATGTGCAGCTTTAGAGCTGCAATTCTATTTGTGGGGTCTGGGGGACTGAAGTCCATGGTCAAATGGCCAGGACTGGTTTTGGTCCACTGGCACAGGCAACTGGAACCCATAGGTTTGTTACTATTCTTTGAGGTCAGGGGCTGATACAAATGTACAGTCTTAAATGCTGTGTAATTCTACAAGTTAGACATGCTACACGTCTTGCCTAATTCATAATTGAATCTCTTACCTATACAGAATACTCCCTCAACTACTGGCAAGTTATTCTCCAACCCCCTTTTCTTTGCGTTGGACCAGTTCATGAACCTACCACCTTACCTTTGGACATTCTTATTTCACAAACGTCATAATACCCCTGAGGAAGCCTACATGTGGGCGAAACACGTTGGTTAATAACACTAAACGATTGCAATCATCAAATTTGGGTACTTTTCTTATAGACTTGTTGATCAGGCTTTCAGCTGTCTAGTGCCACCATACAGCCTCAACTATTTTGCATTTCAAAATTTTCTTCTGACTGAAAAATTCTTAGTAAATACATTACATAAATAAATTTATTTGCATGTCTAAAAAAACCCTCTGTTCTCTCATTTTTCTCTAATACTATATATGTTCAGGGTTGGCATGACGCATATATGCATTGTATTACATATGTGAAGGGCTCCTACTGTTTTACTATTACATATTTTAATACTGCAAATTGGCATCACAAATAAACTAGAAGGCAACCACTTGAAGAGTAATTAGATCTAATGTTTCTCCAAAAACTTAAGTTTCATACACACGTCACATGATTGTCTCGCAACATAAAGTCTTTTCTGACATGTAAACACAATATAATTCACATTTTACGTTACTTAAATTTTTCCATTGACAAAGCTTTGAAAATCTTTAAAAACGTGTCTTTAGGCAACACATAAAAATGCACTTCAGTGATCCAGAACTAACCATTGATTATGGGCCTTAAATCTTTGTTGTCGTGTTTTATATATGTATTAAGTATTTTTTAAGGTTCCCCTTTTTTTTTTACAAACCCCTTTTGTTATAACATAAAAAATAAATCCCTTTTATTTTTTTATTTTTTTTGATACTATTGTGCAGGTGACAGGTTCTCCTTATGGAAACTTAAGGGAAATCATTACGACCCCTTATGTTCCCTTGCACATTTTGCTGACAAATTGAGTACTGATTCAGTATTTGTTTTGCTGGCTTGCCCGCCAGCAGCCAGAAATTGACCGCCATGAACCTTGCAGAATTTAGACCGGAGCACTTCATATATATATTATTCATATATTTTTCATATATTATTGGTGTCTAGGGTTGAGCAAGCGAATTTGGTCTCGCAGCGAATTGAGCCGCTCTTGTTGCAGAAGGTCCACTTTCCTGGAGTGTTTTAGTGGTTTATTTAGCTGTTTTGCTGGGGTTGCCAAGGCCGTGGGAGCAGACTTGGTAAGGTGTCATTTACCTGTAAGAGCAGGAGACAGTAAACTTGTTTTGCCAGGTCTGTACCACACAGGGCACATCCTGAGCAGGGGAGGTCTGCTTCAAATCATCAAAGATAATCTCCTAATCCCAGGATCAAAGGCTGTGACTCTGAGTCACTCAGTGTGTTCTCCAGGCATCAGCAGCAACATTCACAGGTAGCTGGAAAAAGATTAGGGAGAAGAAAGACAAGCAGGTTTATTGTGACACTACATATGATTCTGACAAAGTGCTTACAATTTAGAAACCAAACAAATCCCATTATGACTTCTGAAAATAGGACCCCTTAAAAGTTCAACTTCAATTTATTGAAAAATATAATTCCCAGCATTTTATTTATTTGATTATATCCTCTACAAAATTACAGTTCTGAGGTCCAACACTGGTCTACTTCGAAGGTGAAGACACACACTAGACGTTCATAGCTGCCTCTCATAGTTAATGTGGATCTATGTGTTGGTGCACATAAAAAAGGACAAGGCTGTCTCCATGTAAACCTGCGCTGTTTATGCATTGCTTTTTATATTCCCTATAGTCAGAAGCCATATTGCTTAAGGAGTTAGGGGCCACATTTATTGGATGTGTCATAAAGTGACATTGTAGACCAGTGTTATCCATCCAGGGTTCCTCCAGAGGTTGCTATAGATTCTTTGTGCAATGAGCAATTTGTACCTCTCAGGTCAGTTTAAGTGACACCAATGATCTTTTGATGATGGCCAGTAATATAAGAGGCATTCTTCCCACTGATCACCACACTAAGATATAATATACTGTAGGCTGTGGATATCCTAATGATACAAAGAGTTCTCCGAAGACAGAAACGTTTTTTTTCAAGGGTTCCCCGATGTTTAAAAGGTTGAGAAAAGTTAGTGTAGATGGACCACACTTATCAGAGGTGCTATGATGTGGAAATGTGGAGGGACCACACTTATAGAAGGTGTCATGACATGCCAGTGTGGAGGGACCCCACTTATCAGATATTGTATGGCATGGGGGGTGGTGCCTGTCTGTATGTGAGAAGTGATCTAAAAGTGAATGTGAAAGAAGAAATTGCAGAGGGAACAAAATGATGAGGTTAAGCCTTTATGGGTGGAGTTGAATGTGGGGTTGAATAACCCACCATTAATTTTGGAGTCTGCTATAGGCCCCCCAGTGCTAAGGAAGAAATAGAAAATCAAGTACTAGCACAGATAGAAAAAGCAGCAAAAAGTGGAAGTGTTTTAATCATGGGAGATTTCAACTACCCTAACATTGACTGGAGTAATGGCACTACAGGAACAGCAAAAGGGAGGAAATTTGTTAATTTAATACAAGATAATTTTATGGTACCGTTTATAGAATCCCCAACTAGAAATGATACTCTGCTGGACCTAGTTCTTTCTACGCAGAGCAATGCAGAGTTTATAACAAATGTACAAATAAAAGATATTCTGGTTAGAAGTGACCGTAATATGATTTTATTTAGTGTAAGCTGTAAATAGGAAGCAAAAACAGGAAAGATAAAAACATTTAATAAAAGAGAGCAAATTTTCCATTATTAAGGGCGGCTCTCTGTGACTTGGACTGGGAGACAATATTGTCCTTAAAGAACACAGAACAGAAATGGGAATGTTTCAAGTTTGTTCTACAAAAGCAAACTGAAAAATATATTCCAATGGGTAATAAGTTTAAGAGGCTAAAATTAAAACCTATGTGGGCTACAGCTAATGTTAAAAAAGTCATAAGGAACAAGAAAAGGGCATTCCAAAAATATAAAAAGGAAGGATCACCTTCATCATTTGAAACCTATAAAGAATATAACAAAAGATGTAAAAAGGAGGTAAAATGTGCAAAACTTCAAAATGAAAGACAGATTGCAAAGGAAAGTAAGGCAAATCCCCCAAAATTTTTCAAATATATTAATAGCAAAAAGTTCAGATCTGAGCATGTAGGCCCCTTAAAGGATGTCGCTAGGTTGGTAACTTGGGATAAAGACAAAGGCAGATTTACTAAACACTTTTTTTTTTAGCTCTGTGTACATGAAGGAAAATGGCAGAGCTCAAGTCCAAAATCATAATAGCAATGTCACTGCCTTAAATGAGTCACAATGGCTCAGAATTGATATTATTCAGAAACAGCTGGGAAAAATTAAGGTTGACAAAACACCAGGACCTAATGGATCACATCCACGTGTCCTCAAGGAGCTGAGCTCAGTTATTTCAAAGCCATTATTTCTAATTTTTAAAGACTCCTTAGTTACTGGCAAGGTGCCGATGGATTGCCATAGAGCCAATGTGGTTCCTATCTTCAAAAAGGGAGCAAAGTCATTACCAGGTAACTACAGACGCGTTAGTTTAACGTCCATAGTTGGAAAGGTCTTAGAGAGTTTGATAAAAAGCCACATAGAGGAGTTTATGCTAGAAAATAATATTATAAGTGATAGTCAGCATGGCTTCAAGAAAGACTGAAGTTGTCAAATAAATTTACTCCCTTTTTTATGAGGAAGTAGATAAACAGGTAGACAGTGGAATATCAGTTGATATAGCTTACTTGGACTTTGCTAAAGCATTTGACACTGTACCCCACAGACGGTTAATATGCAAGTCAGGGTCGATAGGTTTAGAAAAGTCAATCTGTAAATGGAGAACTGGTTTAAAGATCGCATCCAGAGAGTTGTAATTAATGATTCATACTCTGAATGGTCTAAGGTTATTAGTGGTGTACCCCAGTGTTCAGTGTTGGGACCTTTACTGTTTAACATCTTTATAAATGATATAGAGTTTGGGATTAAAAGTACCATTTCTGTGTTTGCAGATGACACCAAACTATGTAATGGAATTAAGTCCATACAGGATGTCTATAATCTACAAGTAGACCTGGATGTAATGTTTGATTGGCAGCCAAGTGGCAAATGACAGTTAATATAGATAAATGTAAAATTATGCACTTGGGAGGTAACAACATACATGCTTCATACTGTCTATGGGGAATACATTTGGGGGAGTCAGAAATGGAAAATGATCTGGGGGTTCTGGTAGATCATAGACTTAATAATAGCATGCAATGCCAAGCTGCAATATCTAAAGCTAGTAAAGTACTTTCTTGTATTAAAAGAGGAATAGACTGCAGAGATGGAGACATTATCCTGCCCCTGTACAAAGCAATGGTCAGACCACATCTGGAATATACAGTCCAGTTTTGGGCACCAGTTCACAAAAAGGACATTGTGGAATTGGAGAGAGTGCAGAGAAGGGCAACTAAACTAATAAGAGGAATGGAGGCGCTCAGCTATGAGGAGAGATTAGCTGAACTGAATCTATTCTCCCTTGAGAAGAGACGTATAGGGGGATATGATCACCCTGTATAAATATATAAACGGTCCTTATAGAGAACTCTTCCCCATTATTCACTTTGAGATCATTACAAAGGACAAGAGAGATCCGGATAAGGAAGGGATTCTTCACTGTAAGGTCTGTGAAAATGTAATGGTTGAACTTGATGGACTTATGTCTTTTTTCAACCTAACTTACTATGTAACTATATGGCAACATAGAGGGACCATGCTTATCCAAGGTGTTATATCTTAGTAATGTGGAGGGATCCCCACTTAGAAGTGCCATGATGTAGCAATGTGGAAGGACCCCACTTCTCAGAGGTGCTATAATGTAAAGGAACCCTACTTACAAGAAGTGCCATAATGTTGCAATGTGGAGGGACCCCACTTATCAGAGGTGCCATGATGTGCCAATGTTCATGGACCCCACTTATCAGATATTGTAGGACATAGAAACATAGATGCCCATGCGTATCCAAAGTGTTATATCTCAGTAATGTGGATGGACCAGTCTTGACACAGTCAGGCAGTGTAGAGTGACCACACTTACTAGAGATGTAATGGTGTGTCCCCGAAATGAATTGTAAATAAATGCAAAGAAATCTGTGTTTTTCAAATCACTTGTCGAAGCAGCTTTGTTTAATAAAGGACCTTTGTTTGTACTGCTTTGTATATTGCCCTGCTCACGTGCACATTATCTTTTGGTTGGTTTCAAATCAGGCGGTCGTCATTCCTTTAGGCTGACAGACAACCAGAATCATTCAACCTACTTCCAATGCGCCCAGGGTGTTGAGGACATTCCCCCAGGGAGTACATGAAATTTTGTTAAGGTATAATCTATAGTTATCAATCACTGTTGTCCGTGTAGTTCTTTTATGTTTTCAGATATGTCTGATACAGATCAATCTCTGGCCTTGTGTCTTGCTACAAAGTTACAATGAACCTTCTGCCCCTAGCACACTGGTCTCATCATCTCAGCCTTGACAAAATCTATGGTATGGAGCCCATGGCTGGCTGTATAATGATGATGGACTTTTTCTGAAATACTGTTTTTGTATACTGTGACATGTCAGAGATTCATTATGGCAGATTTGTAAAGGAACTCCATGCCTAACTGTCCGTTACAAATGGAATGTCGCTTTAAGAATGGCCATGGCACCTGTTGTATGGGCAATGTTGGCATTCATGTATACGATATGTCACCACAGTTGGCTCCAGTAACATTGTGTGTGTGTGTTCTGTTTCTATAAGGGTGGCGTTACAAGTGAAGTAGTAACTTGCACTAATTTAGGATGTTTCATATCCTGCCAAGGGGAAACTGACAGGATGCAAGAGACATTATGTTCTGTGTTGGTCTGTGTCACACACCAGCCCATCTCATAGAATCCTGGTCCTGGTGACAATTTACAATGTTGCCCACTCAGGCACTTTAACTCCTGACAAGTACAAGATTGTCTAAACCTCCTGCACTTTGATGTTTAAGCTCACCTGCGATAAAAATCCAGAGGCTAACAAAACAATTTAATGAGTTTGTGACATTGCGGTTGCTCAGAGTGATCATGTTTGTAGAAATCTGCTGTCTGAGTCACTGGGATGTGCACTGGCAGGGACCCAGCAACAAAGTTTAATGTGTTCCCACCCTGGAGCGACACATGAAACCAGAGAGGTGAGTGCCAGTTGTGTGTAGGAAACACTGATCTAAGATGTTCTGTACACACCTTTGGGGATCCCCTCCCATGACCCATGGAATCCCCCTATCCGCCACAGGGATCTTTTATGTTTTTTTCAATTTCATTTGGCATCTTATGGGTCCCTGGAGGCCTCTCAGCTCCAGCTAAAATTTTTATAAATATATTGGATGGTGAGAGGAAAGCCTATCCCCAGCCAATATTTACCACATGGTAAAACGGGGAAGAGTAAAATTTCTGTCAGTGGTTTAGTTCTGTCTGTGACCCCATTTCAGAAGATTTTTCGGAAGATAAAACTTATAGTGTTATATCTTTAACATAAAGAGCATCCTGTTAGAGATATCTGTATGGGATCATTGTTGTTGCACGTCCATAAACTTTTAACAAATCCACTTTGTAAAGTCTGTTTTGTTAAGACAATTATGTTCTGCACCCCTGGGGCCACAAATGTTTTTCTCTAATAACTCTTTTGAAGTTCCTGTAAAATAGATTGTTAACACAGAAAAATAATGTAAGGCTGCAGATTATAACAGATTTGCAAGGAATAAAAACACAGGTAATTGCAATGATTGGAGGAGAAGAGGGTGGAACACTGATGATGCTTTGGATTTGTAAAGTAGGTTAAAATCAAAGGGACAAGATCATCATTGTATAATAAAAGTTGAGGTCAAAGAATATGGTTCTATGGTTTTCAATTATGGACCAATGATGAGATATTGTTACGTTGACCCACACCTATGACCAACACATAAAATGAGAGGTGCTGTTGTCACGTTGATGGTCCCCCCCTTACTACCACCAATCGGTTCTCCCCTTTGCATGTCCAGCCTGTTAACTAAGCTTGCACATTAAAGCTTCTAGTCAATCATCACTGGAAATTGAGAAAAGGTGGAGTGGCCATGAACATGTCTGTTTTTTTATTTTTATTTACGCGAGGACCATTTAATCCAATCCTACCAGGGCTATGGTGCAGCAAAAGTGAAATCCTGGAAATTAGTGATTTTGTTTCTCTATCTCATTTCTTTAGTTTTTATCATCCTATTTCCCTCTTGTCCTCTCTTCTTCCATACAGTCGTTTTGCTTCCCCTTTTTATTTCCATTCTCCTTTTCTTTCTTTTCCCTGTTGGTTTCTTTTTGTTCTTTACTTTCCTCCATCTTTTCTTTTTATTTTTCTTTGTTTTGCCCTTTCTTCCCTCATTGCCTCTTTCCTATTACCCTGCCTTTTTATTTACTACCTTTCTTTTTATACTCTTCTTTTCCTGGCTCTTTTTTTATCTTTCTATCTCTGTCTGTCTCTCATTCCCTCTCTCCCCTCCACTCCACCTTCTCTCTCTCTTTCTCTGGGAACCTGGCACAGATGTAGACTCTGAAGTTGGCGTTGCCTCCACCTTTGAGACCTTTTTCTGACAACATTTTGGCAGCACGGTTGTATTGGAGCTTAGCGCTATGGCAGTGTAGGTGCATTTTCAGTTCTTAAATCTGCCTGCACATTCACCTCTAGTGTTCTGTGCGTCTCTGGAGTTGTAGAAATAAATGGAATTACATTCCAACCACATTAATAATCCCATTATTTTCAGCCTTTTTTAAATTGAGAAAGAACAGACAACCGCAGAGAGGAATAGGAAAAATTGTGGTTGTAGTCCACTGATTGGGACTGTTTGCTGTGGAGGTCTTTCAGACAATGGTCTTCCCACGGTCATGGGGAAAGGCAAAACTTTTGTAAAAAGGATTAAGATGGTTTTATATATCCTGACTTTGTTGTGGATGCTTACCATCCATGCCTGTTCCAGGAGAATCAAGTCTTGAAAACCCTACGAGGGCAGGACTTGGGTGAAATAGGTGGAGACATAAAAAATGGGTGTAGTTTGGCAATGGGTAAGCTCCTCTATACATGTGCCAAGATAGTTTAGAATCACAAAACCCTCAGTGGGCAGGACTTAGAGAAATGTGTGTAATGCAGACAATATCTCAACAGGAGATATACCCAACACCTTTGTAATACATAACTCATACAAACAAAATAACCTCGGAGTCTAATAACCTTTTCTAACTGATTACCACAAATTGCTTCAATTGGAATAGGGTTCTTGTTCATTGGTTTTCCAGTCTACACAATAGGCACACAATAGATTGTCCACTGTGTTTTTGGCCCCCTTTAAGATGGTTAAATATCCAAAACATCAAGGTAGGCAGAGAAAATTCTTGATCTTTAGCAATTGGTCTTCAAGACTGGAGTCCCTAAGGTCCTGGTTCTGCCATAGAATATTCCAAATAAAGCTGCCCATGAAACTTCATATTGGATGCACTTTCAGATGTGTCTGATCCCCCACCATGCTTCATGGTTCTGCCCCCCCACCTCAATAAAGGACAAACACGGAAGTATAGATCTTTGATATCTATGCAATAGATTCACATTTATTGCACAAAATTCAACCACCCAGTACCAGGACTGGTAAGTAAAAGTGCCTTCCTTCTTTTAAGGAGTCAATTTTATGGAAACCCTATCTGCAAACCAATTATTTAAAAAAACAGTGTAAGTGATAATATGTACATTCAATGTGTTTAGACATGGTATTTACCTGAAAAAAACTCCTTTTTGAAAGTAATGAGGCTTCTTTTGCAGTGTTCCCTCAGAAATGTTATTAGCCGGCTTGGGGGGAAGCTGTAGCCAGGTGATCAAAAAAGTGGCATGGCAACATGTGACAAGTTAAATGTTCCAGATTTTGTTGCCATAGGTGTCCAGTAACCCCTATAATTCTGACTGTTTTCTATTGTCCCTTTATACTTGTCTTATGCCCCAACTGTCCAGCGCTCCAGTGTTGTGACCCAACTTTTCAGTAACCACCCAAAAACAGCTGGATGGTTACTGAAAATTGCTGGGTGCACTTAGCTAAAAGGGGCTGGGGAGAATACTAAATTGGGTGCCTCTATCTTGGATGTGATGTCAGCAGCCCCCAACAAAGATATTACTTAGATCAGTGATTGCCAACCGGTGGTCCGCAAGAAAAGTTTGGTGGACCATGTCGCCCGTATAGACCGCAGACTCAGGGCGGTGGATGGGTTGTGTCTTTGGACTGGAGTGAGCGGGTTCTAGCATCATGACGTCACTATGGGTGAAGTTGGCGACCACTGACTTTCAACATTCTTTTACTTTACCCATAGAGATTGAGGTAGGGGCTGAGGGAGGGGCTGAGGAGCTGAACCAGAACACCTGGACCAGAACACCAAAATTAGACACTCCCGGAAGGCCAAAGGGCTATGATGTGCAAGAATTGAGCGGTGGTGGGGGAGAAACGCTGTGCTGGAGAACTAACTAGCAAATTCAAAGGCACATTGTAAGTGAATAAAATTATATTTTAAAATAGAAAAAATCAGCACCAAAGTAAAAAAGCTTTTCTGTTCTTTTAGCCTTTTACCTGTAACGTTTTAAGACGCGTGTCTCTTTAAAGAAGAAAAGTAACATAATAAAAAAGCTCTTATTTTTATAAGGAACAGCTGTTATAAAAATCAGCTACAACCAATATGACAACTCTAAAAAAGTCTTCAGAGTGTTTGGCTGCTAAATACTCCACAGTTTCACTCAATACAGAATTAGGAAAAAAAATAGTTTTGGGTGGGGTTTTCTGCATTCATAAGGCAAGGTCGCCCTTTGATTCACAATCTTTCTGTGCGGCGAGTTGATACCGCCAAAAACATTTACAGCCTTGGAATAAAAGCTATTCATCTTCCAAAATTCAGTTTACTTGTTCCTGGGTCTTGGCTAATCCTCCTCACATAAATCTGAGAGAGTGGAAATGGCCCAAACCTGGGATTATTGGCAGTTTGATTCACTGTAATGTGTGAATGTCTTGTTCAGCTTGTGTCCCTCGGCCACGCTGACCATCGCAGACGTTTTCCCCTGAGTATTGTTGTGTTTATTCTTGCCATGATTTTTATATCAGAAAGTGGAACGTTTTGTCTTCTTCTGCCGATATATCTGTGCTTTTTATCTTTTATCTCTCTTTTATCTGTATTGTTATCCTCAAGGAACGCTGTGTGCACACTGAGTCAGGAGCAATAGCTTCACATATGATTGATAAATTAATAAAAGCTGAACTCCAGGCAAACAGCTAAATGCACAGATGAAACACATGTACTAAAGCAATATTTATGTCCATTCAGTTCTCATAACTTTACAGCTCCACCACACAGCACAGACCTGTCTGGAAGCACAGAAGATCTGTTATCTCTCTCCTAAGTAAAAGGAGTGCTAGCAAAATATTGGTCTCTTCTCTTATCAATGTGCTCTTTTCTCTACAGCAAAACTGAGTGGCTCCTTGTGCTGCTTATCCCTCTCCAAGTATGAGCTCTGCAGGAAAACTGCACACATTTAATGATGTATGACCAAATAAGAACTGCATTAATGTATATCTCTAAATTACATATTTAGAGCTGTACATGAATCTAAATCCAAAAAATATATTTCAGTTTAACAGTCCCTAAATATGCACCACTAAGGTGACAATCCTGCTCCCACAAAGATACAGTACAGTGAGTGCTGTCACTCTGGCACAGAAAGAATATTAGTGATGTGATCATCAGACGAAATAGAAGACAAAAGCCTGAAAAGAAAACCAATGCAGCCACCACTTCTAGTAGGCTGTAATATAAACTTGTTGGCATTTATAGAAACTTTAAGCCAATGCCAAAATCATCTCTTTGTAAGGTATAAAAATGGAAGCAGACTCTGTAGAGGCTGCAGGAGGACTAAAATGTACAAGTATACATAAACATTTGCATCTTATGAAGGACTAACCTCCCATTTTGTCTGCTCCAGTTTGGCACTCTGTCGCTGTTGGTTTTTTGGACTCTTTGTCCATTGTGTGTTCCAGGTTAAATTATAATCAGTGTTTTTGGTGAGCTAAACTCTTATCTGAAGCCAGGCAAAACACTGCCATATGTTATTCTTAATACCAGGGAAGCGCTATAACCCCATCAGGTTTTTTTGCTGTTTATATTTTACTTGGGAGATGTTCCTTCACTTCCCATTTTAATGTCTCAAAAATGAACATTTGCATCAGAGAATTGGAGGATTTTCACTCAATTCTTGCTATGATGACAACTTAATATTTTGGATTTCCACCTAATTTGAGTATTAGTGACAGTAGTCACCAGCACAAATCAAGGGGAAGTTTCCACAGTGGAGACACAGACTTTTCCCCACTTTATCCAAAACTAACAAAAATTCCCAAAGCTTTCCTCCCCAGAAGCAAATGTTGTTTCATTTCTTGGCTGCAGTCATAATCTGAAGAGATGTTCCAGGATGATAAAATCTATCACTTCCTCCGCGTCTTCTACATTCACTTGCAGACGATTCATCGGAATAGATGACACAGCTTTTTTTTTTACGGTAACAAACATGCCAACATTTGAATTTTTTCTTTAAAAACCAGATGCAAAAATTAGTTGTAATATAAAAAAAAATGATCACTCCTGATTATATATATTTATATTGTGTGTATATGTATATATATATATTTGTATGTATATATCTTATATAGAGGAACGAAAGCTTTGTGCCAATAATAAGAATAAAACTTACCATGGAGTGGAGCAATAAACTGTAAAGTGTACCTGTCTCCATTTAAAATTTGGCAGAACAAGTCCCTGGTTTGTAAATATCAGGAATGGCCAGCTGCCGCCACTGCACTTTAGCTAATATCTAGAACTGGCACCCAAAACCCGAAGCTCTCCATTACACCAAACTCCGCCAGAGCTTGGATGGTCACGCTTTGGCCCCCCGCCCCTGCCCCCGCTGATTCCTATTGGCTACTTATCGAATTTATTGGCATAAAAGGAGGCATGGGGGTCAGAGAGAGAGCAACCATCCAAACTGGCATAACTTAGCAGCGCTGGGTAATGGGACTGCTGAAAAAAGCCATTCATTTGCTTTAAATATGAAATAACGTCTGACTGCGGTGTAGTTTTTATACTGACTGCTTTCAGTCTAATACGCAGAGACAGGTAAATTTGATGTACTTAATAAAAATGACGGGCAAATATGTTTTTAATGCAAAAACTTTGCTTTACAGCAATTACTTAATTGGCAGAAAATTGTCTTCACCTAAAATATTGTTAAATGGTAAAAGAGCAGCTGATTCATTCTGACAGCGGAATTCATCTTCAGACCCAAGAGGAGACCAGAAAGGAAGAGTAACACAAAGTTAGGAATTTTATAAAGTGTACTGAGCAAAGCCTTTAGCTACTAACAGTGCTAAGTAACTACAAGTCCCAGCATGCCATGGTAGTCAATTATCATGCTGTAACCAAAGTTACAAATAATCAGGTGTGTGTTTTGTTTTATAGCACTTGTAACCAATACTCAACCACCTCAAAGTCCTGGCTTTCATTGAAATGAATGGGATTGATTGAAATCTCTCATTTTGCACATGTTGAGGTTGGTTTTTCAATTTTCCCCATGGACTTCATTGGGAATACTTTTTAAATGGCATTAGCAAGCAGTTGGAACTGGTTGGAAACACTTGGATAATGGTTGAAAGTCTTCTGCAGGACAGCAGATGATCCATGGATCTTTGCAACAATAGAGTGTTCCACAGAGTGTTAAAAGTATTGTGTATAATAGTGTTCCACAAATGTTCATGAATGCATGTCAGTACCTTTTCAGCCTTCTTACACACCAACTCATCACACCTATATAGGCTTACTGCGGGTCCCAATAAAACCATGGGTGTTATTAAAAAGTTTCCATTCCCTACTCGCCTTTCCAGCTTAACCAGCCTTTAACTTTTCTGAGAAGGTCTTCCACATGATTTTGGAATTCACAAGATGTGTAGGAATTGTACCTCATCAGCTGAAGGAACATTTGTGAATAGGAATAGGACCAGGAATAGAGGAATAGAGGAGAAGACCTGGTTCGACGTCCAGTTTAACCCAAAGGTAACATCAGATCAGGGCTCTGTCCAGACCACTCACATTCCTTCATATCAAACTTATCAAGCCAGATTTTTATCTGTCATGGCGGAAAAGAAATGGGTCTTCTACAAAATGCTACCAAGGGGTTGTAAGGGCACAATTGTCTAAAATGTCTTTGAAGGCTATAACATTTATTTAACAATTATCAGAAAAACATCTAAACTCAATCTTTTGGAGAGGTGTTTGCTTTATACAGAACTTACTTTTTTGTATGCAGCTCTTTGGCTGGATTGTCCTTAAATGCTCATGTGTGTATATATACGACACATACACTTCCATGTGACTCAGCAGTGAATCCCTCCCTGCAATTTTCCCTGCTGCGAGTGCACGATTTTATTTTCTGCAAGTTTGTCATTTCTAATCAGAATAATTTGACACAGCCTCAATAAAAGCCAAACTCACATCTGTCACCATCAACATTTGTTTCCTTCATGCAGTCATGGGATTTGCAATTCATAAATAAGAACCTCAAGGGCAGCTCAAATTTTCAAATCAAAGTGGAGGACCATGCAGACATTAACACCTCTGCAATGGATGGTCGCTGTTGAGATACTACACAGTGGAGATGGTGAGATTTGTATTGCCACTGGAAATATTTTCTTATTAGCTCCCAAAAGCCCTTCTTTAAATCTCAGCTTATTCTTTATAACAGTCCCTTTATCAGGCTTATATACCTATTCCTTCTTGTATATTTCTTTTTTAATAACCAAAATAATAAAATGACATGCAGATGAAAATTATGTTTAACTTTTGGTGGAGATTGATGTGCATATAAATCAGCCGGTAACCTATTAATAACTAGTATTTATATAGCGCCAACATATTACGCAACGCTTTACAATAGTCTTGTCTCTAGCTGTCCCTCAAAAAGGCTCACAATCTTATGTCCCCCTATAATCATATGTCATTATCACAGGCTAAGGTAAATTTTGGGGACAGGACAATTAACATATTTTGGAAGGAAACCGGACTACCGGGGGAAATTCATATAAACACAGGGAGAACCTGCAAACTCCATGCAAAATGTGCCCTGGCCGAGTGCTAACCCCTGAGCCACCATTCTCTCCTTTCACATCGTATGCTTCCTATTATAAAGTTAATATAATACTTGAGTACAGCCCCAAAAAAAGAATACAGAAATTTAGTCATGGGTAGACTGACGTTAAATTTGGACCTTTCAGTATCTTCTTTGCATAATTACATTCCTAACATGTCACAATAAACTGAAACACTATCAAGGGTGACGTTATTCTCTTGGTCATGTTTCATTGTGCTGACATAGAGATTGGCTTCTAGGTCCAAACTCTGTCAGCTGTACACTAACTTGGAAAGCATGAAAAGGGCGATGGTAGTGTGAGATAACTAAAAATATTGGAGACAACACAATAAACATGACACAGCTAAAAGAAAAGCAAACATTGAAAAATAGTCTTAACAGATGAAAACTAATCTTGACTTTTATCACTATTTGTGTCCCAATTGGGAATATTTTTTCTCGGTTTGCTCAGTGGTGTCATTGGGTCAAGGGGACTCACAACAGATTCATATATCTTATCCGAACAAGCAAAACATATGTTTGACCAGAGGACTTTAGGCAAAAAAGATGGAAACTGTTTCAATTTATTTAGCTAAATTGCACCTTTTGGTGAACTTTTCCTTTACCCCATTTTTTCTGTCCACGGCGGTTTCATTTTAACATGAACATTTACCATATGCTATTTTTGGGGTGAGTTTGCTGTTCTTGGAAGGCAGAGACTCTTCAGTCATTGCAGAGCACCAAATGACGTGCGCAAACTTTAAACCCTTTAAGGTTGAACCTCGCGGTGCTGTCGACGAGCAGGTCTTACAGCCCCTGTGTTCCTGCCTTCTCCTCTTTATTTTTGTACAACGTCAGCGCTATAGGACAATAATAACAACATTGTACACGAAAGACAAAAGCTGGATTCAGAGCGAAGATTTTCTTGCTACACAAGTAAAATTTCAGCTTATTAAGTTAACACAATTTCCACATAACGTTTTGGAAAAATAAACACTCTAAAGATGTAACTTTTTTTTTTAAGAAAAAGAAAAACAGCTCTGGAAGAATATTGGAAGCAGAGAGGTCTTAAGAGTTTGGGCTCAGTTTCCATGAGAACTTTTCCAAACTCTCATCTTATTGTTTTGCGTGGATTGCGTTTCTTTTCCCTGAGTTTCGAGTTTAACTCTTTGGACATCAGAACCGGCTTATTCCTGGAAGTCGGCGACGGGGGTCCTATCCAGCCAGGATGAATCACGCTTATTAATGTTCGTACAAGGATGAGCGGGCACACCCTGCTCTAGCGTCTCTGACCATGTAACATCTCTTTAATCAGACAAACCGCTGCTAGCGATGATTGGACTCTGGAATAAAATGACTCTGGAATAAAACCTGGCCCTTGCAGACATCGGGGCTTATGGGGACATTATTTGGTAATGTTGCTGGAGTTTGAAAACCAAGTAGGAATTGCTCATCATGCTGAATTCAGCAAAAATAGCTTAAAATATGGAACTTATTTCCGCCAAAAATTGATGGAGATAAGTACGTTTACAAGCATATTCTGCATTAGTGTTGGTCTTTAGGGGAGCCACAATTGGCTTTGCTGATATTTAAACATACATTGTTAAACTGCAATTTCAACTGTAAAACTGTAACTGAGGAAGAATTACAGAATAAAGCCATTTAAGACATACATATATGACAAAATGTTTGTGACAATTACACGTATTGGTTCTTGTTAGACATCCTATTCCAAAACCATGGCCTTGATTGCATGTTTTTGGAATGTGGGAGGAAATTGGAGTACCCAGAGGAAACCCACACAAACACGGGGAGAGCCTGCAAACACCATGCAGATAGAGTCCTGGCCAAGACTTGAACCCGGGACCTAGCACTACCACAAAATTTTAGAGCATGTGTTTGTGCCTATTTGTGAGGTCAGGTATGGATGTTGAGTAAGGAGATCTGGCTTGCAGATAGACTTTCAAGTCATCCTAAAAGTAGGGTTTAGAAGGGTTGTAAAGGTCATTGCAGGTCAAAAGTTCAAAGGGTTTGCCATGCAGATATGGTACATGCCAAAAATCTAGGTACATGGTAACCAAATAATGGGCCTGGTGCACTGGGGGGCCTGTGGAAATCTAAACCTCTGTTCAGTAATAGCACCTCTGAGAACAGATGAAGACAAATGAGAGAGTATGTCTTTGGCTGGCTCATACATAAGTGGTAGCGTGTACCCACTTGTGCATGTTTTGCATTCTTCCACAAATGTACCACAAAAAAAGAACATTTACTGAAAAAAACATGTTTTCCCACTCCTGATCTTCGTCTAAAATATAACATTAGAGATGATACCATCAGTCTGCTGAAGGCAAAATGAAGAATTGTCCTCTATACCCCAAAAATCAAGCTCAGGTCATCTCTGACCTGGAATCTTAGTTCATGAAGTAATGGTGCCTGAACAAAGATATTGCTGTCCTTCTGAGAAGCAGATGAAGGCATTGTCAGGAGGAGTACTGAGATCTTAGAAAGGTCCACTTTAAGGACAGGGTATACATCTGTGCTGTTTGAAAAAAAGTACTCACCGAATAAGTTATGATAAGTTACAGGAAAGTAACACAAGGCTTTCTTGTAAGTTTATAAATCAGCCCATCCATAAAGAGTTACATTAAATCTGATATCCGTGTTCACAGTGATCTTCCACTAATGCTTGTGGTTGATGCAGTTTTTAGTGTATCTTGGATGCAGCTACTCTGGAGGTTCCAACAAAAGTGTAGAAGTATAGGAGGATTGTAACTAATTTTAAAGGCGCACTCCAAACATGAATTTACATGCAGAATGAATTTTAGAGTCTGACTTACCTCTCTTACACCTGGCTTCTGACTTACCTAATACCTGTAATTGGTAATATTTTATTTTGTATATTAAACTAGAATAGGAAACTGCAGAAATACTAAACAACTTTGCACAGCACTGGCACAAAAGGCTGCAGCCCCACTAGGAAATAGAGGGAGAAACCTACTGACTTTAAATTGGCTAATGGGTATCTGAGTGAAGTGGGTTTATGCCCTGATGATCTTTGAAGTTTTCCTTCCAGGGCCTCTTCTCTACACGTGCCCCCCTACCCCCAATATGGTCCAATAATACACTCTGCTATACATGCTCCATTTGGTTCCACTGTGTCTGACTGTTGGAGTATTTATTATTCCTGTGGTTGTGATTAATGCTCATTTAGATAGCTTACCTTACTTTTCTGACCCAACAATGACTTCACTGTCACTATGAATTCCAATTGTGCCTTATATTTTAACTGTCCCGTGCTCCCAGTGATATACTGTATCTCTCTATCTGTCTCTATGATTGGTTGGTTTGATCCAACCAATGTCCTGTGGCTATTGTGTCCAATTCAATAACAGACTGACCACCAGTACTCAATGGGCTCAACTTCCAACATTATAATATCTTGTGGAATATCCTGGAGGCTGCTAATAGCTTATAGATAGGGTCAATGTTATATAAATGCCAATGGTTTTATAATGAGATGTCCAAATAGCTCTTAAAGTAGAGGCCAGGTGTCCGCAAACTTTTGACCATATGGTGTATTTTAATCCTGACTTTAGATATGTAAGTACTTTAACATCTGGAAGTTATGCAAAATGTAAGTTTAAACCTTGCAACCTGTACAGAAAAAGGAGAGCTTTTATCAACGCCTTTTCTTTTTTGGAACATGGTGTCTATTAGTGTGCTTGTTCTTGAAGTGAAAACTTAGATCAGTGATCAGTGGACTAGGAAGCCTAAATTTAAGTGAGTCAGAGTTTTGAATGATAATTTGTACATAAACATTACATACGTGTGTATATATATAGCATACATGCAAATGCATTTGAAAAACTAAACGGAGCATTCCTTGAATAAGATAATAAATGTAAATTATTTAAACATTAAATGACTTTCTAATATGATGGAACACTGCCAGCATTCACCATGGGCGGTGTACATTACAAAATGTGAGCTAATGAGGAAATGAAAACAATACACGAGTATGACATTCAGTAATGAGACACAACATTGGGTGTTGTCTCAGGCATCTTTGTTGGGGTCTAGTGAGACACAGTACTGTTAATAAAATGTGTGTGTGGCGGTTAAAGTGAGTGTTAAGGGTTCACCTTAATGGAACAATCCAAAAAGGAAACATTGAGGTTTTATGGCAGTCTTATTTGACCAGAACCTAATTTGGGATTTCAAGAGAATTAACAGAATAAATTGCTCACTTATTGAGATCTAAATCCAATTACATGTAAAAGAAACAAAGAGGAGGATTATTAGTCATGGAAGCACAGCTGGACAGCTAATAAAAGCACCCCAACTTCTTTTTGCTGTGTTATTTATAATTATACAGGGCCTTCTGAGCTCATAGTACCTAATATGAAAAGAAATATACACTTGAATGCATTTAGCATAGCTGTATGTATCCAAAAAGGTCAAGTTGGTCACATACTGTTTATCCCAAATCAAGGCAGAGAATCAAAACAACAGTTCCTGCTCCAGAGGAACTTACACATTCCCTATCATTGGGCCTGATATATTAAAGCTCTCCATCGCTGGAGAAGATACACTTTCGTCAGTGAAGCTGGGTGATCCAGCAAACCTTGAATAGATTTTTCTAAAAGTAATTTGCTATTTGTTAGTAAATGTTTTCAATCCTGGACCAGATCACCCAGGTTCACTGATGAAAGTGTATCCTCTCCTGTTTTGGACAACTTGAATAAAATTCAATCAGGCCCATTGTCTTAAACATCTAATCAGGCCGACTTAGATGCTATTTATCCTAGAACAGTGCAAAGAACCATTCTAAACAGTCCCAGCCTCAAATGAGCTTACAATCTTATTTCTTCATCACAACCATACCCCCTCAATAGGACCATCTTGGTCAGATTCTGTTTATCCTGAGAACTATTTGCAAAAGTCCCTTTCCAGAAGACCTTACATAGCCATCATAGCTATGCACACCAAAAAGGCCAATTTGATCACATGCAGTTAATTCTATCAGATTCCAGAAACCCATCTACAACAGTCTCAGGCCTAGAGGAGCTTACACTCACTGTTGGTTGGTTGGGTTGGGTCAAGCCAATCTTTTTGGGCCAACTTGGGGGGTGTGAGAGTGATTGTCCTTTGAGTACCCAAACCCTTCGTAAGAAGCCTAGAGAATGGACCAATGAGTGGGGTACTGCTGGGCATTTCTGGAGTTTTGACCCTGAGAGTTGTAGTCTATACTAATAATGTTACTGGTATTGACTGGAGACCAGTGGCCTCGGGTATAGAGTAGTATGTAGAGGCATCTGGAATTCCCTAAATGCTGAATCGATCCAGAAGGATGGGAAAATAAGAACAAAGCTTCTTACATAAAATAATATATACACTCTATAAAATGTAATTTACTCAAAGATCACTGTCGTGTTATGCTGTAAGGTTTTTTTCTACGAAGGTGCACGTTAAAGTTTATCTAAAGCTTGTTTTATTTCTTTTTTTGCTGTATCTCTGCTTGCTAGGTTTGCCCTCCTGATTTGTTTCGGTGACCATTGTCACCAGGAACGAACGTGTCGGGAGATCTAAAATAAGATGGTGAGGGTTTAATAAATCACTACTCGATCAAAAAGAAATGGGTTGGCTTTGGATGTGCTTTGATTTCTGAGTGATATTGATTGCTTGTGAGTGATGAAGTACCTGTAATCACACAGGGATTTTCCTGCATGTTGGAAAATCCCTGGGATCATTTAGCAGTGGTTGTTTTTCACATTAGAACATGGAACAGTCTGTTCATTGTTTACATAAAATGTTCTACCTCAGCTGAGTAAAGGAGAGAGTGGTGCTCTTTGTCAAAGCCCCTCGCTTTCCATAGCAGATCTTCCCCCACATGGCTTATTCTATAGTTGTTTGCTGCTTAATTACTAAAAAAAAAGCTGGCCCTTTCTCCAGATTAGCAGTTTTCTTTGATTCTATTGGCCTGTTAGTTTGACAAATTGAAAACGGCACACATAAACATAAGAGTATCAAAGGTTTGTTTTGCATTTTGGATGAACGTTACTTCCAATATCATGATAAAAAAAAGAAGAATTCAGGTCTAGTAAGAGTTACTTCTAATTCTAAAGCCTACAAAGACTTTATAGACTGTGCAGCTCCATATAGACATGGTGCCCATTTTGGTGTGGATGAACTTGAATGTTCTGCATGGGATCCTGCCATTTGCCAGCTGGGTATTTGCCTATAACTTCAGTACCTGACCCAGAGAATCTTTTATGTCTATGTGTTTCAATGGCAGTCATTTTTTCTCCACCAGGGAATGTTTCAGTGAATGTCAGATTACCTGCTTTATAAATAGTTCCCTAAGATACTCTAAAGCAATGGTCCCCAACCTTTTGGAGCTCATGGACCACTAAATGCACAGACTCCGGACCATGCATGTGCGGGGAGCCGTGTGTCACTCAAAGGGGAAGAAACTTCTTCCAGAGTGACGTCATGATGCCAGAACCTACCCAGTCTCCCCAGTCTAAGCCTGTGATGGGAGAGTGGATAGGTTGTGTCTAGAGACACCGTCTTTAGCCTGTGATCCATACGGGAAACGTGGTCAGCAGTTCTGTTCCTTTTCCTGACCAGATTAGGGGGTGCACCCGCCAGAGCCGTAGCCCACCTGTCACACTCTCAGACTAGTGGCCTGTGAACCAAGGGTTAGAGACCCCTGCTCTAAAGTATTAACCGGTAAAAAGTACCACCTTGCTTATTTCACAAGAGTAATCAGACCTAGGGACGGTAATGACCTCTAGGTGATCAACATATTGGACAAACAGTAACTGGACCTTGTGTGATCAGACTGTTGCCCACTTTTTGCATCCATTACATCCCTGTTGGATATAAAAAGCACCCATTGTACTGTGTAACCAATAGAGAAACAAGGAAAGCAGAAAGTAGTGGGCCTCATCGTGAGTATGACAGCTATAAAGATTCCTCTGACTCAACATTCCGTACACCACTTTTATATTGTCAAAAGACAAAAGAAAAACAATGAAGAAATTTAATTGAAATTTGGTGCTTTGGAATTACCATTCTTCTAGACACTTTATGAGCTTGTAAATATTATAATTAGCTCTAGTGCGGAGTACAAAATGCAGTCTATATATGTATCATATTTAACACCCTTATGTAATGTTAATACACGCATCATTTGCAGGGTCAGCACATGTGAAAACCTGTCACGTCAAATGAAGCGGCAATGACACATGTCCATAGGTTGTTGTTTCAGGATATAAATTCCAGGAATGTGGATATTCCACATGCACCCCTCACCAAAAAATAGGGAAAAAGCTAAAAATAAACGAAGAACAAATAAAGCAATCGGCATGGTGAAATATCCCAGGTTGGCTGCCAAAGCAACTCTTGCCTGCGCACCACAAAAGGAATCTGCAGAGAAGAACCATCGTGCTAAATTATTCAATTTCACTGGTCAACTTTTAATTAGCACTAATACATCTCACCGTGTTTGTCTTGGGCTGAATACCATCTTCATTATGTTTGATATGCCAAGTCTTTCTTTAAAACCAAAGTCAGCAGCAAAATATTGATCTTGCAGTAAATTCAGATGTCTGGCACTCCTTGCCTTGCTGCCTTTTATGTTCTATATTCTTCAGCCGGTTACCATAATGTCTAAACCCCTATCGTTTGAATAAATTGTAAGGAAATGTCAAAGGTTAGAACAATGGCTACCCCTCTATTATACCTCTTTTAGAAAGAATAGTGGATAACACAATTTCTTCTATAGTATATGTAGTGATAAACAAAACCAAAACTTTTATTACCCCAAGAATTTGGAAAAAATTGAAAATGTTTGGTGCAATGTCACCATTTTAGAATTGGTGGTAATGGGTAAGGTAAAATGAATGTGTTTTTTAACTGTCGAGTGGGATTTATTTGGTTCCTGGAGATTACAGAATCTAATTTAAACTATCCTGAAACTGTTCCTATGCATTTATTAACCTCATTATTTTAAGTATTAGTTTTACCATAGGAGTACATTTGATCTTTTAGGAAGATGATCTGTCTTTTATAAACTTTGTTGTGATTCTGCTCAAACCAGACTTTATCGAATAATAACTTTAAAAAAAAGTTCACCCAACTTCAAATGACAGTTGACCAACTTCAAAGTACCCAACCTAGGAATATTCATCCATCCCTAATAACCACACATTTGATTCACCCAACAAGAACATTTGGCACTATTTGCACAGTTCTCAATGACTCAGTGAATAAATAGCTCTTGATCTAATGTATGACTATTGATAATTCACACAGAACAAATATACAAGCACTTTCATTAAAATAATCACTATGCAATTTAGTTATAAATATGTACCTAATAAAGTATATTTACCTAGCCAAAAAACACACAAAATACTAACGAGAGTACAATTTTTTTAAATCAAAGTTTGCCTAAGCTGCACAGTAAGTTAAAGAGATTTACCACAGCAAAATTTTGCAGAAAAATCAATTTTGACATAGTTGTTCCCCTAATCTCAAGCTACATACCAACATAGCATGCAGTGCCTATGTTTTTTGAGTGATAACTCCACCTGTATTCAGAATGTTTTCCAGGCAGAAGAGTAGTTTAATCCGGAAAGCCTAATAATATTAAAACCATTTAAAGGACATCTATAAATTATCTATATATATATTTACATTGAAGTTTCAAGGTCTGTGCATCTGATCAGCCAGCAGGGTAGTCACACGTGCACAGTACTACCAGTACAATACACCATCTTAGATCCCATTTAGTAGCTTTCATCTTCCAGGGTTAGTGATTCCTTTACCTCTATATTCCATAAACACGTCAACCAGGTCTTAATTAATGGCTGGCCATAAAGCATGTTCTGCATTGGTGCAAAAATGTTCAATGTGACATTGGCACCGATTGTGGTGTTATCAATTTTTCTCATCATGATGACCATGTCTTCTCATCCAAAATCAGTACCTGATCTCACTAAAACTCTGATGGCTAAGTGGCCAGAAATTTTCATGGGCACTCTACAAAACATTGTGGAACAATTTGGGGATTTTATGGATGTAGGGAAACTCCATTCTTTTGGTTCTTCAATGGGATGCCCACAAGCTCATATAGGTGTGATGGTCAGGTGACAACAAACTTTTGGCCATGTAGTGTACCTGTGCCTAAAAAATGTACCACTTAAATGATTGCAAGAAAAACTTGCATCGATGAAATATATTGATACAATTTTTTATCCCTATTGTTGTTTTTTTTTTTTTTTTTGCAGATTTCAGCACTTGTCTTTGTTGTAGAGAGCTCTTCTAGAGAGCAAGTCTGACTGAAGGAGACGGCTTTTAGGACGATGTGTACGTGGAAAAAAGTATGCTGAAGTGTATTAAGCCTTGCTTTTTTTCTAACCTTTTCCTCTCCTTTATGTCAATAAAGTGTGCTGGCATGAACTTGTATAAACCTGATATGTGTAATAAACCTGCAGACAGGATGGGAAGCGAGCATGAGTGAGCCATTTCATGCGTCTACATAACATGGTGTGTTGTTTATCGCTGACAAATCATGTAAATCTGTCACAATCCAATGTACTTTTCCCCGTGCATTGGCAGGCTCTCCTCCTTCCAATAATTCCAGTGATTTACCTCCCATGTGCCTGGAACCGTGCTGACATGTGAGGAGGCTTCTGATTTGCTCCTCTCTATGGGATACTTAAGGTATAATGGATTTTAAACTTTCTCCAATTACATCTCTTTCTTTTTATATTTCCTGAAGTGCCACAATGGCCTCCCGTAGTGCACATTGCCCAGAATACTTGGCACAGTTCTGTTAGTTACTGCCAGGAACTAAGTTACTTTTGTCACTTTCTGCAGTTGCCATGTTATGAACTGGTGAATTGTTGTAAAAGAATGAAGCTTGGGTATTCTTTAGCAAACATGTGAGTTGATTTGAACCAGTACTTTGCTTGGCTATAGATTACTTTGTAAGTGTTGGGAATCCTTGCTGCCTCCATTAGTCAGATCACAGACCCAGGGATAGACTGCACTGAGCATTGTGGGCAGGCAGGGGAAGTATGTGTTACCCCACATGTAGGAACACTGACTATTATTGGGCAGTTTGGTTGCAGGTGAACAGGTGGAATAGAATGTTAAATGTTCTGTATGGGTTAAGTTCAGGTTTACTACTTAAAACAGTTATGATTTAGCTGACCCTCTAATTAGGAAAGGTAAATACATAGTAAGCCGCTAACATTCTTCAACTCCACCCTGCACTTTCTCAGCCCCGAGAGAATGGGGGATCTAGGAGATCCATGTTGGGATAACTAAGGTATGGAACTTCCCCTAAAGGAATGGTGTAATGCTTCTTAATCTGCAAACAAATGGTTACAAGATTTCTTTTAGAAAAAGAATGTCTAATGCCTAAATCAAAATGTTTAAGAATTGATAACCTGCAGTCATATTTTTTGTAATGCTGGCTTGCTTAGTGGTCAATGTAAAATATTGCAAAACTAACATCATAGTAGCTTAGGATGACTCCAGGACACCTCAAGACATGTTGTAACTATCACCTCTTCCTCACTAAAACGCAGACATATCTCTCCTGTGCATGCAGGCAGTTCTTACTCTTGGCGTGCCTGTGCTCCCAAGCTTTATCAGCTTCGCCCAACCTGCTGGCCAATCAGGAAATAGCCTTCTAATCATCCCTGGCTATTTAGCTAGCTCAGACACAGCACTCAGCATTCGTGTGACGTGTCTCCACTAGTGCTGAGCCCCCTAGCCTTGCTGAGCAGCCCTGTACACCTGCTGGTCCAGCTCCTGTGTTAACCCCTTGTTGCCCAGTCTGTTGTTTCCAGTCTATTCCCTTGTGCTGCTCCAGTGTTCCTCTCTGTCTGGATATTCCTGTGTCACTTGTGCCTCTTGTTGCTTCCAGTGTCTCCTGTGTTCCCTGTGTCACTTGTGTCTTTTTCCTGGATCTCTTATATTTGACCCCTGGCTTGTCACCTGACCTCTCTTGCTTGCTGCCTGCCTTGTCCTCGGCCTTCCTTGGCAATTCTTCTGCCTCGTGATATGGTACCATGTATCATCCTGCCCACCCCGGTGTGTCCAAGGAACACAACCTGGTGGTATCCAGCAGCGCAACATCCTCACCACTAGAGGCTCTGGAGAAGACCTGGTTGCCACTTAGACTCTGCCCCTTGGCCCTTCCCAGGGCTCACACCACTTGTGTGAAAGCCATAGCACCCCCTAGTGGCCCTGTCTCCCCAACTGTGATAGTAACCTTTAATATAATATTACAGTTTTCAAAATACCTTGAAACACGCCATGAAATACCTCGGCTCTCGGATGCCACCTGTTAAATTAATTAGTGTGAATTTCCATGACATGCATGGTGAACTCTAAAGTTAAAATGCCATCATGCCTTTTGGTTATTTTTGGATTTTAGTAAATTCGCAGTTTTGCATGCAGCCAATGAAAACAAACAGTTTGTGTCTTACATTAGCAAAAGGTAAACAAGAAGACTCAATCTGTGTCATGCAGTTCCTGGTCTACGGTTACTTTTTCAGTTGGAAACGCATAGGGAATTTGGGAGGGCTAAGTTAAGTTTTTGGCTCCTCCCATGTCACTGTATTGGTCTTGGCCAAGCTCATCCTTGTTGATTTGAAGGGATTTAGTGTGATGGTTGTGCAGGAGGGAAAAGGGTTTGTAAATTGGTTGGAGAATCAAAGTGCATGGAACAGCTGCTTGCGAGTGGTTGATTGATATTAGGACCAGATGCACATTGTTGGAGTATCTGCTGCCTTCAGCCACAGGTGACTTAACAGTATAGTGAGAACTATATTGAGTCTTCTTCCTTGTTGGGACAACTGTGGGCTTCTCCTACCACCTAAGAGGTTCCAAAAGAAAGTGACATAACTCCAGTCTAAGTGAGAATTATAATGAATCTTCTGGCCTGTCGGGACAACTTTGAGCTTCCCCAGCCACCAATGGGGTACCTGAAGTTTAAAGTGTGTGCACCCATCCACAGGCTAAAAAGTCTTTGATACACAATTCTCACATTTGTATTATTTCACACAATTTTTATTCTGCCCCCAATCTAGCTGAAAAGATGAATAGAGGGCACTAAATTCTCTAAGTTAGACTTGACCCACATTATAACCTAAATTTCATGGTCTGAGTTAGGACAGAACTCAGGTGGCCACATCTAACAAAGACCCCTTCATCACCTCCTTATCGAGGCTTGTAAAAAAAAAGGATGTAAACAGAATGGAGAAAATAGGATTAGTCATGTAGTGGTTCTTGTGCAAAACTGTTTATCATATCACGGGGTATTTTTGAAATGTTAGCTTGAAACAATATGGAAATTCTGCAACATGGCTGCCTAACCCTTTCCAAATCCTTAGCAGACAATAATTCCACATCCCAGCTTGTTGCCCATCACATTTGTGCTCTTAAAATTCTCATTAGCAGCACAAGCTGTCTGAAAACAGAGAAGGAGGGAAGAGACGAGAGCTGTTCCTGACCTTTCTCTGGCATTGTGACAGTCCTAACTTATGCTAGGAAAGTCTGAGGATGTACAGGCCCATAAATTACAAACTCAAGTCCCAATTGGAAAATATCTGGGAGGCTTCCTCTGCTTGTTTTTACTTTTATGATGCAATCAACCTGCACTTAATGGTATTAACACTGGTATTTACTGCTTTGTGGGACAGGCAGGAAGAGCTCCAATTTGTTTCAAGTCCAACAAGTGAGTGATGCTTTTGTCCAGAGCGGTGTGTGTTTGTGGCACAGAAGACTTTACTAAGAGTCTGCTCGATTTTACCGCTCATAGACCAATGCCAAACCAGAAAGAGGAACATCTCTACATTATGCTTAATAATATTTACTTAAAGTGCACCTGTCAGGGTACAAAAAGTAGAAGGATTTTTATACTCAGCTCTCTGGTGGCTCTTGTCTCCACCACCCCTTGGTTCATGAGCTGAGGCTGTTCTTCATCAAACTCTTTGGCATGATGTGACATGACGTGTCCTTTCTAAGGAAAGAACCATAGTGCATAAAACAGAAATCTCACACACAAAGAACCTTAGGATTCCTCTAGAGGTTGATTGGGGTTCCTTGAGCATTGAGCAGTTTGTGACTCTAAGGTCGGTTTAAGTGACACTAATGTCTTTTTGTCTATCTGTAAGTGTGATTTTCTTCCAATGGCCAGCAATGCAAGAAGCATTCTTCCCACTGACCACAATGCTATTATACTGTAAACTGTAGATATGGTGATTTTAGCAGAGGTTTCTTGAAGACATGAAAGTTTTTTTAACGGTTCCCCCATTTAAAAAATTTGGGTAAATCTGCTTTAGAGGTAGAAGACACATGAGAACCAGGTATTATATAAAACTTAGCACTGTAAATTGAACTGAATGTCTGATAAAAGTACAGTTACATTTGGAAAATATTATATTATTGCAACATTGTAACTTTGTAGTGAATTGCAACATTGTTTATTTACTACAATTTATAATTGTTTAGTGTATAGCGCTGTGTAATATGTTGGCACTATATTAATAATAATGATAATAATAATGATAATTGTGCAGCATGTAGCACCTCTAGGCATTTATCTTCTGACAAAGATCAGCCTCTACTGTGGCCTCCCATTTTATGATTTACTACAAAGTTACAATGTTGCAATCTGATCACTGGAGGAGTAAAGACTTAGGGAATGCTTCCTTCTGCCAGCAGCAGACTGATGAAACCATTTAAGCCTAGGCAAAGTCACTGAAGCTTAAAATAGTCAAGCTCTTGTAAAGAACTAAATTGTTGCTATATTGGAGCAATTCAGGAATTTATTCATGTAGATTTAGAAAATCACTGAAAAGTCCACTTTAAGTCAGGGATGCCAGACTGGTGTTTTTGGCCCACTTGCTCCTTTTTTGCGGCACGCAGTGGTTTAAGAATTTAAATTGGACAAGGCCCCAACTTTGGATAAAATCTGCACTTCCTTATGTAATTTTGCAGTTCATTACTCAAGGAAATATTTTACGATCCAATTCTCTGGTATAAAATATACATTGCAATGGCTAGTGTAAAGTTAAACACAGAAGTTCTATAATATGAAGAATATGAAGAAGAATATGAAGAAAGAACATGATTTCCATGAGTATTGACCCAAATAAAACAGAATATTTATGAGGTATCCAAATACCGTTCTGTATCACCTGGTCAGCCACTAGAGTAGTCTTTAACCTACCATGGCAGACATAATCCGGCTGCCCTCTTCTTATCACTATTTTTGGTGAAATTGTAATTTGGAGCACTGCATTAATATATGAAATATGTCTGGCAAGGCTTCTCCAATACTTTTAGGGACCACTGTAGGTATCTGGTATCAAAATCCACAAGGGGGGAAATCTATACAGTCTATACAGAATGTTTATGTCTTAACGTTCTATAGGTGAACTTGTTTCTGAGGCTTACATGAGCTCCCTTCATCAGGGCCAAAAAACCATAACCGTTAATAATAAGATACGGTTATGTACTAATGTAACTAATCCATGAATCAAATGTTCTAAAAATTATTCTAAGAAATGAAAAAATAAATATTATAAATTAAAAACTTTGCAGACCTCAGTACCTTCTACAAACAGATCTGCAAGCCTGGAGATGGCTACAATAGATTGTTGGATAGTTGTGCACTCTCTACCCGTACCTTTCCATCCACCTCTGTCTACCTTGACATATTTTGACTAGTTTTGGTTTATCACTTTTCTGTTTATTTTCTTTTTGTGATTTGTATCTTGCACATTTTCTCTTCTATATCTCTTTCATATTCCCTTATTCAGTGTTAGCCAGATGTTATCAGAGGCTAAACAGAACTTTAGCCAACTAGACTCTTGAAATTGGGATAATATAAAGGCTGCCATACTTATATAAAGCCCGCATAACCGGCTTCAATGCAGATCCAATAGCTTCAAAACATTCCTGGAAAAGTTATACAATCCTAACTTTCCTCTGACCTTCTTATCTGTCTGCTTGTGCTGAATCAGTGACCCATAAAGAATAGAAGTCAGAGACAGACAGCCAGTGCATTCCTATACAGGTAGCTAAAATTTTTTTAGTTGGGGAGAAAAAGAATTATCTAGAATTTTTATAAAGCTACAAGGATGTTAGCGGGACAGCTGCTTCTCTAAATTTGTACTTCTTATTGTACAATAGTGAAATGACTGCTCAATGGGAGAATCAGCACACTTTTGCAGTGGAATTTTCACTGCAACCTTTTACATGTAAAGCGCCATTTTCCATATCTGAATGGGTATGAGTGACACTAACAGTTTTTGCCTCAACAAAATGTTGGTAAAATAAATCAAGTTAATAGGTAAGGTAAAACATAGTGATCACATGGCTTTGTTGATAATCAACAGCAATGTGATCACACCCTGAGAGTACAGGAAAAGAAAGCGCAGAATCAGCACTCTGCTTGTAATTGAACCTTAGGTCTTGTGCAGGCTTTCCAGAGAAGTAGTGAATCTGATACAGGAGCAGAGGCAGGATTCTGCAAAATCATGTCCACCAACCAACATATTACCGAGACTCAATGGAAAGAAAATTCGAAATTTTTGATAGTTACGAACAATGGCATCCACATGAACAATAAAAAAGGAAAAAAAAAACACAGAAATGGTTTGTCAAAGTTTTCCCAGACTGGTAAAGATAGACTTTCATGGGTGAAGCTGGGTGATTTAGCAAATCTGAAACAGATCTGGTCTGGAATTGAAAACATTTGCAAATCAACAGGAAATCTATATTAGGTTTTCTGGATCACCCAGGTTCTCCTGGATAGTCTATCTTCTCCAGTTTTGGAGAGCTTTAATACATCAGGCCTATCCTGTCAATTGGGGCCCTGGAAAAGATGAAGTCTTGGGATAGGTCCTAACTTGTCCCTAAAACCAGCCCTGATCTAAGATGCTGCTTCCTGCTCTCCCCTCCAGTGATCTGAGTAATAGATACACCCTTCACACAAGTAACACAGGAAGTGAAAGTACAGGTAGTCCCTGGGTTACATACAATATAGGGACTGTAGGTTTGTCCTTGTATGTAAGTCGGAACAGGTACATTATTTTAATAAATGCAATTATGATAGATGTTTGTCTCAAGATAATATTAGGCAGTGTGGTGTCAGTTACTGTATAAAATCCTCACTGTGAGTGAATCACAAACAAAGCAAAAAAAAACTTTAAGGAGCCTAGGCATTCATTAACTTCTGCCGTAAACTGTGCTTTGATATGCAAAAAGAAACAACTGCAGAGTTTGTCTTAAGCTGCGTACACACGTCAAATTTTTCTCGATAATCGGGCATGCATCTTGCGGTTCTTATTGTTGGAAAGGATCGTGAAAGATCCTTTCCAACGACAAGAATTGCACGTGTGCATGTGGCTTAAGTCATTAAAGAGTTGCAAGATGTTACAGATGAGCTCAGCTCCTAAGATCACGCACAACCTCAGCTGTGTTTAGCAATAGATGTCTTCCGCAAGTCATGCAAACCACCCACCTCCCCCCATCAAACCTTTGTTCTGCACACTAGCAAGCAGGGAATCCCCCTGTTCGTATCTAGGAGTCGTCCATATGTCGGATGTCCTAACTCAGGGACCAGCTGTAGAGAGGAGGCGTGTCTGACTTATTCTGTTACTAAATGCTGATTACTGAGTGCACGGGATCTAATCCTGATGCCTAGTGGATTGCACAGCCATATTTGGATACTCAATCACTTTTACAGTACAGTGGGGACAACACTGTAGTACAAAGCCTATCTGACCGTGTTTCCATGTATGTGACTTAATTTGGGCTTTATGTTTAATAGATTTCCATCAAAGTGCAGATTATATTTTAAGTATAAAAAAGGAACTTCTGTAAAAGTAACCTCGATGGGCAGAAGTGTTAAAGTGACCCTGTAGATAAATTTATCACTCCAACTATTACACATCATAAATGTTCACTGACAATAACAGAGAAATACCTTGAGATAGACGCAACTTGTGTACGAGATGAAGAATTTTCTTTTTATCAAGGAAGGTGGAGGGAGATGTGACTGAGCCATGACCATATAAGTATCTTCATTGTTATAAACATCGGCTCACTTATAACTAGAAATGATTATTCTTTCAGTATTATGCCTGCTGAATAATTATGCAATTAAGTCACCAAGTCCAACACTAAATAAAGTATGACATTAACAGTGTAATGTTTTGTTCCACATTCTTCTATTACCATCTAGTTCGCTGGCTCCCTTTCTTGGCGCCATAACACTAAAGTATTTAATGTTAGGAAATAGAAGTAAAATGTACCAAAAGTTCCTCTAACTTCCTGTGTTTATCTGTAAGATCCATGTTTAGCCAAATGGTCATTTTTAATGTTAAACGAAATACAGGGTCTTATCATATTTTATAATTAAATACATCAAATATGTACATCAGCTTCATGTAGATATTAGTATTCATTGATTCTGAAGCTTTTTACTGTTTAATTTGTAATAAATGAAAAACTAAAACTATTTAAAAGTAAAAATAAGAAGAATGAAAAAACTCCTGCTTTACTGTGCTACACTATGGTTGTGCTTTACTGCTTCTATTTACAAATATACTGTATAGGGCCTTCCAGGTCCATGTGTTTTTGATGGAAGCAATTGATTTTCCAACAAAGAATGCTTGTTGAAGGTCAGATTTATTCTGTAAGGATGGTGTTTAATGTACAGCGCTGTGTAATATGTTAGTGCTATACTAAATACAGTTTAATGATAATAATAATTATTTCCAATATTTTTCTCACTGACCCCCACACTATACTTGGAGCTGTGAATATAATTCTTATAGAAGAGGTTCCCTGAAGACCTGAAATTTATTTAAAGGGTTCACCTTATGGTATAAAGGCTGAGAAAGGCTTAGAAAAATAGAAATCTAGCAGCTATATACAGCCTAACAAAGAACTTATCCTGTTTGGTCCCATTTAGGTCTATAAAATATAACATTGGAAAGCATTTTGTTATATCTGCAAAACATACCTGTTGATGTTGTCAGAAGTCTTGTAGGGTGATAACGTGTTCTTGGCTTCTGCCAACTGTTATTAGGTTTATTGTGCTCAGGAACTACAGGAATACCCGGGCAGCATGGTGGCTCAGGGGTTAGCACTCCAGCCTTTGCAGTGCTAGTTCCAGGGTCAAAGCCTGGACACTATCTGCATGGAGTTTGCAGGTTCTGTCTGTGTGGGTTTCCTTCAGGTACTCTGGTTTCCTCCCACATCCCAAAAACATGCAGTTGGGCTTCTCCCTAAATTGACCTTTGACTGTACTAATGACATATGACTATGGTAGGGACATTAGATTGTGATCTCCTTTGAGGGACAATTAGTGACTGGACTGTGATGTACAGCACTGCATAATATGTTGGTGCTATATAAATACTGTATATTAATAACCCCTCCAGATTTGAGATGGGTATTGCAGCAAAAGCTGTTTTTTATGTTATTACCAGGAAACAGATTCAGCCTAAAACCCTTTAATTTGGTCAGGAATATTTCCTATTTATCTGGTTAAAAAATGAAAACAGTTCTAAACATATATTAGTAAAAGTATATTGACAGAGCACTTAATGTGAACTTTTGTGAAATATTCTGCTTTCTTTTAGACGAGAGTGCTTCCTTAATTACTTCCCCATGAGCGTGCCATTCTGACATGGCATACCCATAATGCGTACTTCGATATAACCACAGGGCAATAAAAACATCTGCTCCGTGTGGCATTTCAGCTGCTACATGCTCACACTCTCAGTAAATAAAGACACATATAATTACCAGGACCAGGTGTGTCAATGTACCAGAGTGTCAACACTGAGGAGAAATTCCCCATCCAGACAAAATTCCACAACAGACATCCTCTTATGCTATTAAGCTAAAATTAATTTATACTCCTTTCCATGTCTGCTAACAACTCCCGTTCGACTTGAGTGGTCCCATCTAGAACCAGGCAGGTATTGAGCTTGATTTTCCTAAACCACCATGTGCTACAATAAATAGGTCTGTAAAAGCTACATCAACAGGACATAATAGATGGGCTTTTAGTCTCGACTATAAGATTTATTTAAAGTGAAACACCAAGTGGAATTTTTATTTTAGCTTTCAGTGGAGAAATGGATGGTTTGATCTCCATCCAGGTCTTCTCAGCTACCCCTGGCTCTCATGGATAGATGTTCCCTTGACTCTAAACCTACTTGTGAGGTATGGCACCAGTGTAAGAGGAATCTCCTAGTTCCTATCCCTATACATGCATTGCATTTCTTTTCTATATATGGTGTGCCTTGCCCATATATTTCTATGAAGGATTCACTAAGAGGCTGGTCACAGCATAATTCTGACACTATTCATCAATGTTGTTGGTCCCCAAGTGAATGCTTTGTAGAAACATATTAAAAAGGCAAAAGTAGGAAAGAGATAACAAGAAGTCAAGAAGTCAGGGCAGCACGGTGGCTCAGTAGTTAGCATTCTTCCTGTGTTTGCGTGGGTTTCCTCCCAAATTCCCAAAAACATGCAGGTAAGTCAATTGGCTTCCCCCCCAAAATTGCCCTTAGACTGTGTTGATGACATATGACTATGGTAGGGACATTAGATTGTGAGCTCCTTTGTGGGACAGTTAGTGGCATGACTATGGACTTTGTAACGCGCTGTGTAATATGTTGGCGCTATATAAATACTGTATAAAAAAAAGTTCATGTCATAGTAGCCACCGAATCCTGCCAGGGCTGACCACACCATGGTCAACAAGAACAATAAAGACCCCAGTCTGGTTTAAATCCTATCTCACTTTCCTGGTACTATACTACAAATCTGCAATAAAAGCACACAACAGTAAAAAATACTTACCTTTGCTTCTGTCCTCACCTCCAACCAAAACTTGATCAGAAATAATTAACTGAAGATCATATCTGGAAGTGTTAATCTTCCCCTCCTTTCCTTTAGGTCTCCTCTCCATTAGGAGAACGTTTGTCCAAGAGCACCAACTTTTCTTAGGCCAACTCTCATCTCTCCCCTTCTCCTTCTCCCCTAGCTCTCCTCTCTATTAGGAGAGCATTTGTCCTAGTTCTCCAACATTTCCTAGGTCCCCTCCTCTCTTCCTCCATCTCCTAGGTCTCCTCTCCATTAGGAGAGCGTTTGTCCTTGGTTTCCAACATTTCCTAGGTCTCCCTCCACCCAGTAATCAGAGTATACCATTACAACATTGTAGCAAGTCACTAGGTGGGAAAATCTGTATCAGGGGCTTATCTGTACCAGTCATTCATGCAAACATCCAAGAACTACACCAGGAACAGGATTTGCATGATTGTGTAGTCTCTAAACTAGCATTTCTGTTCAGGAGATAGATGATGACCCTGGGTGATACCATACCAAGGTGGTGTCATCCTTGTTGTCCGAGAGAGAGCTATGATCTCCATGGTGGTAATAAAAAACTAGAAGTGTAACACTGACATATTATTTAGCCATTATAGACCTAAAATGTAAATCTGATGGTAGACCAGGTTCACTTGTTTAGTAAATCAATATTTTCCCTTTGAAGTTAGTAATGATGCTGCACTTACCACGAGATGGATCTGATTACAGATTTCATTTAAAATGCCAACCTGTACCCTGGTCGAACTTCCTATCCAGGGACCGGTCTCATGCTCTGCATTTTTGACGCAATCCTTTTTGGTCTATATATATCTTCCAGACTTTCAACAACGGTATGTCCTGGAATTCCTGAACTATGCAGAACAAGACACTTAGAAGCCGTGACAAATAAATGTCTTACAGTTAATTCCGGAGATTTATTAGTTTATGTTTGGTGACTTCCAGAAGTCTTAGCTGGGTTCCTCTGTTGTCTGTAAAATACCTGAACAGTAATTATTTAACCTCTGGATGGAAATGTACTTTGAGACTGGTGGGATTCCGGTCTGGAGGCTTCAACTGATATATATTTTTATTTATTGTATAAAGTGTATAAAACATTTTGAAATATAATATATAGCAACTTAATGGTCCATAAATAATGTGCGACATTAGTTTTCTTTTTTTTTTTGTATTAAAATTTTTTTTTAAGTATTTTGTTCCATTATTTCCATCTTGTAATCCAATTGGTATTACACTTCCTGTCTTATGTTGAAAACAGTTACTCAACAGACTGCTTGTTATTTTTGTGTTATTGCTCCTCTAGAGCAGGGTGTCAAACTCTGGCCCACGGGCCAAATCTGGCCCTGCACATCCTTTTTTTGTCCCTCAAAAGAATTCTTAATATAAGTTGCAGCTGGCCCGCCGCTACTGCAATCGGTAGTAACAGTGGTCCAGCTGAAATTCCTATTAGGCTGCTGTTCTATAGATGCGAGTACAATGCCGCTACTACAATTCCCGGCATCACTCACGTCTCTAGACCAGCAGCCTCTCTGCCTATGCGTGGCCCCGTATTTTATAGACGCAAGTGATGCTGGGAATTTGAGTAGCGGCATCACTCGTGTCTATTGAACATCAGCCTGACAGGTAAGCCAGAGAATTGTGCCAGAGAATGCAATGTGAAACTAAAGTAATGCAGCAATTCATTTGGTTTCACATTGCAATCTCTGGCAAAGTAAAACAATTAGAAAAAACAATAAGAAGAAACAAGACTACTTACCCAACCATACCCTGACCATCATGCAGATTACACCAAAGTGAAAGTTTTGTCACACTCCTGGATAAACGAAATCCAAAAGACTTCTCTTCTGCATAGCTTATTGTGGTCTTTTTATTTTTCTATCATGCTGTAAAATGTAAAAAACATTCTTAGGCCTCTTTCTCTATTATAGGCTTATTCCAGTTTGAATGCTAAGCAAAACCTCTTTGTTTCCATATGAAAATGTTTTATATCTAATGGGAAGGAAAAAACTTCCTCAATTTTTACAATAAATTTCAAGTTTGGCCCACGACTTGGTTTGTTTTTTATTTTGTCCTCCTGTGTATTTGAGTTTGGCACCCCTGTTCCAGAAGATCCTCTCCTCCTCTCAATAACATAGAGGGAAAGGATTCTGCAGTCCTTATAGATAGCCTGAAAGCACAAAAATGTATATCAAATAAATATGTTTTCAATGGCATGTTTAATATTCAAAATGGGAGTACCAGCAGTTCATTGTTAGGGTTTACAGAATGTAAAGTATAAAATTTGAAAAATCCTATCCTACACCCCAGGCTCCCTCCCCTAATATACAAAAAAAAAAGGCAAACAACTGTCCAATCAAGACATGCAAGGCTGGGCACTGCCATAGGGGACCAATCCAAAGCAAAGATTGGGAAGATGGTATTATGGAACAGTACAACTTTTACACACAGTACTCGGTCGGTCTACATAAAGTAGCAGCACTTAATCGGATTCATGCTTTTTCAACAAATGGTAATAACCTTGATAGCAAAAAGAAAAGTGGCACTATAAGATATAGTAGTGTAAAACTGGACAGATGCAGGACAGCTTTAATTAGGTATAATAGGCCAAAATGTACTAAAAATAAAGAGTACAGGCATGTGTTTTACAAAATTTAGGAGACCACTGATATACAGTAGTGTTAAACTGGCTAGCAGAAGGATAGCTTTCTTTGGGGATATTAGGTCAAAATCTACTAGAGGTAAAAAGTACAATCACATGGTTTATTTATAGAGTTGGGAGACCACTGATATACAGTAGTATAAAATTGTCCAGCAGAAGGACCATTATAATTAGGCATCAAAGGCATACCTGAAGTATGTCTCATTTTTTGTTATCTATGATTATGAGGATGGGTAAGCAGTTAATGTTTGTGAAATAAATCATTGTGAATAAAAAGTAGTTTAGTAAGCTTTTTTTAATTTTTTTAAAAAAAAGGTTATTACAGTCATATGATGGATGTGTTTACACTTGAAGAAATTAAAACCTTTCCAGAAAAACATAGACTTTCTCATCCTAACACATGTTCAAAAACCATTAAACTGGTGAACTCCGCTTACCTGGACTGCACAGCACTCTCAATATAACATGTTCAGGTCCTGAGAGCAGAAACTTACAGGAGGGGGGAGTGCATGAAGAAACTCCGCAATAAAAGGATGCAATGTGAAGGCTGTAGCTGGGGAGGTGATATAGAAAGTTTCAGCAGTGAATAGTTCTGTCATCCGGTGTGCAATAAAATGGGGAATTAGAATCCTTTCATGATTAATTCTATCAGTAGTTTCCTATTTATATTCAAATATGATTGAAATGGACAGGGTCATTACCAGAAGTTGTGCAGTCTTTGGGTGCTGGCGGTCCTTAGCCCAGTTCCTGGTTGGCAAGGGCCCTACATCAAATACCTCCCAGATTAGCTTTGGTCTTTATACATCATCAATCAGCTAAGACGTGTTTTGTCGGCCGTTCAGAGAACGGATGGAAGTTGGGAGTTTATGTCACCGTTATAACCGGCCTGTACTCACACTGTGTTCCTTCATAGATTAATCCACAGGAAAACCAACATATTCCTCCACTCAATCCCAGAATTGGCCACTGAATGGAAGTCTTTTTTGTGTTGATGTCTTGGCACCTCCTGAAACTACCGAGGCAGTTCGTAGTGGAGAATTTAACGGTGAATTGAAGTAGATGTAAACCAATCACTTAAATCTCATACATGTTCTAAAATGTTAATGTCATTTTCTGTTTTTTTCTATATATCTGTGGCTTTTACCAATAGAATATCTGGCAATCCTGCCTCTTAAAGCACCTACTGTAATGTAGAGCCAACTGTGATATCTGCCTCTCACATGCTGCCTTCCTGGTAGAGACTACAAACATCCGTACATCCATATACACAGATATGGTCCACCATTGTTTCCATCATTAGGAAACTGGTCCAGAGCAATGATGAGAAAGGAGAATGGAAAAAGCTGAAAGAAGATATAGGAGATCAGACAAAGGGAGATGATAAAAAAGGTAATTGTTTATGATACACAGTGTGCAGAGCAAACTAAATGTCATCCCTATGGAATTTAGAAATACACTAAAGCAGAACGCAATGTACGTTAGAAAAGAATTTGCAGAGAGAGCAATTAAAATGAAAACAGACATAATTAGAAAAGAAATTACATATTTAGAATTAGAGCTTTCCTGTAGCTATTGCGGTTAAAGCCTTACTCCATGAATATGCATTAAAACCCCATGCAATGGGATACCCCTCCACTAAAAGGGTGGCTGGTTCCCACGTGGTTCTCCTTTGTGCAACAGGTTTCCTGCAGTCTCTCTCTGTGGTCACAAGCTCTATCATCCTTTTCAGTGAAGTAAGGACACCAAGGGAACTCCCAAATGCCAAAGCGACGGACATTTGAGGAGAGAATCGGCTGGTAAGAAATTGGAATTCAAGAATAGCTCCACCACAGAGGAATTTCTGCTTTAAATATGACTTTATTAAATGTGTTATCTGTATGTATTTTGGTAATATGACACTGATTCGGTGTCTGAGAACTGAGGAAAGTGGCACTTTTACATAGAGACAATTACATAAACACATAAAAATAATCTACAACCAATTTGCTGGCAGGTTGCATCTATTGAACCAAGTTGATGCATGTTTTCTTGTCTTCATTTAATTGGAAAGTTACTTTAACTTGCTGAACTTTTAAGAGGATTTTCCTCTCACAGAAAGCTTGAGAGATGCACATGAGTTTATGAGCTAAAGTTGTAAACCTTTTAGCCGGAAGGCCTGAAGGATGGAAACAAGATGCTGTCATAGCCATTGTCACGAAATGCTTCCTAATTATTGTAAACACAAACAATGACAAACTAAAATAAGATCTTGTGTAGAAGACACGCTGGTTGACATGTCCTTTAAGGAATTTGGAACGTGAACACGACTACCTTTTTCATGCTTCATTTTAAAAAAAAATGAAGTGAGCCAATAATTTCTGTTACTCTGGCATCCTGGGTCCCATATTCCAGTCTTGGCCTGGACACTATCTGCATGGAGTCTGTTTGTTCTCTGCGAGTTTGCTTCAGCCTCTTCAGTTTCCCACACACCTCCAAAATCACATAGTTAGGTTAATCGATTCCCTATTGGTATGTGTGAAAAATAGCAGCACAACCAAAGTGCCCTGCCGTGTACAATATGGATACATGTGTTAAAACTTATTAGAAAAAAAAAATAGAAATTAGCTTTAAAGTCTTATTCCAGCTTGGGTAATATATCAAAAAAGCACTATTCGACCTAAGAAAATAAAGATGGGTTTTGGGGAACCTTGGCTTGGCTTTTAAAGTGAATGTAAGTCTATGCATACATGCAGAAAATTGGTCAACGAAAGTGATTTTTTATGATCATTTCCAGTGACTGATGAACAATTGAGCACTGTACATACAGCACATTTCTGTTCTATGGGAAGGGGAGGGAGGAGGACAAATGGCACCCACTGTGATCTCCTCCATTGAATTGCACAGTGGTCTTTCCCGATTGGTCATTCATTGATCCACCGGGATGCATCAATGACCAGAACAGATCAATCCACCAGGATGGTTCAACTGTCGATCAGCGGAAAACCTCTGTACACGTGTCCAATTTTTGCCCAAAGCAAGCACAACCATTCGTCTTGGAAAATAATTATTTTTTTATGCAGTCTAAGCCCTAAATTTCTTTTTATTATGTTTGGTATTATGTCTAACTGTTTGCAAATAGCTTTTTTGTTTTTACCAGCCTACCACCAGGTATTGTCAGGATTTAGCTAGGCTGTCCAATGTCAAACTAAAGGAACTCACATTGCAGGCTGACACCGTGGTAGTGAATTAGCGTTATCAGTCTGCAATACGAAGTTCTGGTATTGGCCATATCTGCAGGTAAGAAACTTTGCAACACATTTGCAAAAAATTATTTGTTTAATGATGATAGATTTGCGTACACTGAGATATGAAGCCGAGCATACTGAATAAAATCAGGTGAGAAGCACCCAAGGAAGTTTTGTGCATGGGCAGAAAGGGAAGGAACATGGGCACACAACTGCAGCATTGGATGGATCAGCCATGATAGCAGCCTGCTAGCTTCTACTGTACTATTTCGGGTATAACAAGAGGATTTCCAAGGATTAGTGAGAGAGGTGCATTTGGCTTTAAGGGAAAAGAAAGGGCAGCAGCTTTAAACATAGTAGTTGCCCACAGTTCAGCTTTAAGCAAACCAGTTTCCCTATCATGGTGGTCACAGCTTCATCTCTCATTCTTTAGAGATATTTCTTACCTCCCCCCATAGATAAAACGTCAAATACCATTATGTTAGAACTGTACACATCACTGTCTACCGTTATCTTTAAATGTTTATGAAATTCCATCTGGACATAACACTGTTTGTGTCTATAGTTCGCTCTTGGCAATAAGAGTTTGAATATTTTACAAAGTTGAACAGTTGATGCGTCAAAAGTCTGGAAAAAATAGTATTGTAAAAAAAAAAAAAAACACAGTGCGTAGAGGTGATGTAAAACAAGATGAGAAGTATATTTTGTGTTTCAGCCTGCACTGACCTGTCATCAGGGTTCCCGGCCAAAGCACACTGGCAGTAATTACACCGATTAATATTAACGCCCTCACCATTACATGTCCATTTCTAATACTTCTATAAAACTATTTATTTTCCTTCAAAATGCTGATTATGCTCAGTCATAAAAACTCTGTTATGTTACAGCGTTTAAAACTGTTTTTGCTTATTCTTAAAAGGCAAAGTTCTGCTGGGTGTGCAGAATGTTAAATGTGGGATTATCTCCCTTCAAAACTCCAAATGTTATCTTTCCAAATGGGAAAAGACTCGAGCCAGCACATGGGGCCAGCAGTTTGCCCAGGGGGGGGTCACGGAAAATACAAATCACAGACATGCTCAGTGTCTGAAGGCAGGACTGCACAGTGTCCCCTATTTCCAGGTGGGATCACAGACAGTTCTACATTCACATATTTACTAATATGGGGTCCTGCTGGATTGCTCACTCTTTTTGGGCATGTCTTTTAGGCAACAGTCAATATCACATCATCACTTATATCATTTTATCCTTCACCTCCAATATTTGATTAAAAAATATCCTTCACGCATTTACTTTCCATTCATTGGTCAGTCAGCCAGGTCAGGGGGACTTGCTCAACCTGTTCTAATATTGGTTTAGCTAATCAGAATCTGGGTTCCATTTTGGTGTCATATCATCTGCCAATGAGCGACCTAGAAATAGGGTCTACTTCCCGTATCAGTCCCCTTTAGGAGGATATTTTAGTATCATTCCAAGACTATAATATATAAATCTCCAATATATTAAATCTCTGACATGTCCCAATGTACAAGCCTGCCGGGATAGCAAACAACATGTCAGAGCAGGGGGGCAAACGGAAGAGTCAGTGGCAGCATTTCCCTTTGTTTTAATCTGTCTGCCGATCATCAGCTCTATTCTTTGAACATACCAAGGTTTCCAGTTTCTTATGGCCTCTCCTTATATGCAGCACTGATGTTCCCAGAATTATAATCACTAAGTTTGGGCATTAATTAAGTTAATGGCAATAATTAAGACTGCTTTGGCAATGTTTCTCCTGACGAAGCGATTTAAGTGAAACGTGTTAGTAAATATTGATTGAATAATTGTCATATACAATGATGAATTATTCTTGTAGTTGTATGTAAATGTTATTGTTTTTAAGTTTTTTTTTAATTATATTTGCATAAGATTGGTACCCTAAAGGTTACACCACTATTTATGGTGAAAATATATTTTTCTAGGGATGAGGTACCTGAATTCTGGACCTATAAACCCTATGTTCAATGATTTGTGAACACAGCCAAGATCTGACACTTTCATCAGTGAAGCTGGGTGATCCTGCAAACAGTAATACATTTCTAAAAAGCAATTTGCTATTTGTTAGCAAATGTTTTCAATCCTGAACCAGATCCATTGCAGGTTTGCTGGATCACCCAGCTTCACTGATGAAAGTGTATCCTCTCCAGCTTTGGGGAACTTTAATAAATCAGACCCATTGTCTCAGTCCAGGGAGTAGATAGTAACGCTGGATGATGCTCGAACAAAGATGGCACCATCCTTCCGAAAAAAAGGGACATTGTCAGGGGGAGTACTGTGATCTCTGGAGAAGAAATATGTTATTCAGACACATTACTTAGCATTCTGCAATAAATAGAAATATTCTCTCCGTGCTATTCTCTCTATTTGACCTGTGAGGAAACAGGTGATCTGTGAATATGGAGCGACACAACACGACAGAACAGCCTTGTGTCACTCAGACAGATGAAATAACAAACTCCTAATATTTACATTCTTGTATGATTAACAGGCAATAGATTTCCCTAAATCTAAGAACATTTCTGTGGTGTTTTCTTTACTTCTGTACATCGTGTTCAGATAGAGATCCTCAGCTGGTAGATCCAAAAAGAGACAAAGACTTTTATAAGACAAATCCATGGCTGGGGTGTGGGGATTTCAATATAAAAGTTAACTCGTCCTTTTCATTACCAGACTTTGTTATCCCTGGAGGATAAGGACTAGGTCAGTGCCGTGGTGAGCTGCAGCTTTCTGCTGTGGACTTATCCACGATCCTAACCTCTCCAATTTAAGTGAATTGGAGAGCTTGGAAACAGATCAGGTCGTGATTTCTAAATGCTACAAGTAGCTTTTGGCAGAAAGATTGTTGTTTAAAGATTTGCACCAAGGCCGCATTTGCATGCATATTTGGTTACACCTTGGAGCCGCCAACCATGCAGTTTTACACCACAGGTCTGAGTGAACCCTAACTTAGCCAAGCAGTCAGGGGTTAATCTCACCATCTCAAGGTTTGTGAGACATCTCATCTCATCTCACCTGGGGAGATTCACCTTCAATTTTCTTCTTGGTGATCAATGTCACCGGGACAGAAAATAATCAGAGATTCAAAATGTTACAGTACTCCCCAGCACAGAAGAAGAGGGGTAATCCTTAATGTAGCTGGCAGCATGGTTTAAGAGATTAGCACTCCGGCCTTTGCAGCGCTAGGTCCCAGGTTCGAATCTCGACTAGGATATGATCGGCATGGAGTTTGCAGGTTCTTCCCGGGTCTGCATGGGTTTTCTCCTACATTTCAAAAACATGCAGTTAAGTTAACTGGGGTCCCCCCCAAATTTACCTTAGACTGTAATAAAAACATATGACTGGGGTAGGGACATTACATAGATTGGGGGACAGTTAGTTTCACCTCTATGGACTTTGTACAGCACTGCATATTATGATGGTGCTATATAGATACTGTATATTCATATATTATATTAATTTTTATATATTATATTAATGTACAAGATGGTATTTCCCAATATTTTGGAGCAGTGTCCACTTACTTCCTGCCGTGTTTCTAGGGACAGGAAATAAAGGGGAAACTTTCTTGATGGGTCACTATTACCAAAAATCCTTTCCCACTCATCTGGAGATACATTTATACCTTAAAAGAATGATAATTTGTTTGCTAAAGGATCATATTGCATTAAAAAAATCTTTGCACCTTTTTCTCCAATCTTTCCTATCTATCCTGCTGTTGCTTGATGTCTATAAGTACTTTAGTGATGGCTGCATGGCTTTCCTTAGATGACAACAATGGAACCCGTAGACAAACAGCCACTTATAGTCTTCACCTGAAGCTCGTGTGACAAGGTCACAGCACACGTTTATGGGACAGAACGTTGGCATCCTAAACAGCATGTGAGCAGCATGGTGAGTCAGTCACTGGCACGCTTGCATTGCATCACTAGGATGCCAGGTTCAAATCCAGGTCAGGCCACATCCCAAAAACATATTGGTAGGTAAATGAACCCCCCAAAAACTTGGCCTTGGACTGGTAGGGACACTTTGAATTATTAAATGCTGCATAATAGGTTGGGGGTGCAGAAATACAAAATAATACAAAGTGCCCAAACAAGGATTTGCATGGCAGAATCCCCAGAGAGTAATTTAAAAAAGCTGCATATTAAAAAAATGGTGAAATTGTAATGACATTACCATGTAATAGTGTATATAAGATTTTATTGTTGAGGCAGCAAAGTTGGTACACCAGAAAAGTGAGTCAGAGCTGAGCTCAGAGAACCCGCGGAGTGAATGATTGGAGAAGTTTGTTTTGTTAATGTTTAATAAGCCCTAATAGTTCTAACAGTGAGAAAAGCTTTTTATGAAGTGTCATTCTGCTCTTTAAACTCCAAGTAAACGTAAAAAAATAAATCTCCCGCACCTGAGAGCGTTTAGCGGTGACCTCAGCTGTTGATTTCTGGGAGGTTTACGCTAATCAGGACAATGCCAGGACAATGCTGGAAAGGGACCTGGAGCAAGTCCAGCGTCATTCCAGGAACAACCTGAACTGGGATGCCACTACTGCCTATAAAACAGCAGCCATACACAATGAAATTCCTGCTGCCCATTAAACAACTGACAGAAGCCTTGGCTGCCGCTCACATGGCCGGGCATGGTGAATAATAGTCAGGACAAAGGAAAATTAATTTTACCATCAGACCTCAACTATATCACAGCTGTTATTTCCTCCTGACCTAAAGATAAACACTCCGGAGCTAATGTATCAAAAGGGCTTAGGCGGATCACATAGCAAAGTGAATGATCACACTGTACGGTATAATTCACTTAGCTTTGTGAATGTGGTAACAGTTCATTTTGTTAATCACAATCATGTGGAGGAAAATGAAGAAAACTTTGCTTTTGCTTGCACGTGATTGGATGGCTGATGTCACCAAAGCTTCACCCTATTCATCCCTTCTCTTTGTCAGATTTCCTCTAATTTATTTGCTATCCCCAAAACAGGAGGTGATGGGAAATCTTCACTGGGGACACCTTTTATGATAATTATTGTCCTAGAGACATCTTCAGATAGGGCCACCTGTCCAGGTAGGGACCTGTCCAAATGTCTCTCTCATTTCCTGTTGTTTCTCCAAGACAGAGACAGAAGGGTGCAGAAAAGTCTTCACAACCATTCCCTGCTCAAAAAGATTTTAAAATCTGTGTTTTTTAGATATTCTGTAACCTTAACTCAATCCTCCCTTTAATCTTCCCTTTTTCCTGCACTGAATCCTTACAACTTCTACATATTTCACCATGAGATCTTGTATATGTAATCTGAGTATATGTATTCTGGGTAGAATTGTTTTATCTTGGATTATGGACTTTTAGGGCACCTTTCCTCAATGAGTATCAACCAAAACTTTAATCAGATCATCATTTACTATTTGACATCGTAGGATATATTTGTCTCATCATCTTTTCCTGAAGAAGCATACTTCTTTATGCGAAACGCGTTGAAAGATTTGTGAGACAGTTATGCATGTCTTATAAGCCCTACAGTGTTGATAAATGTATCTGTTAATGTACAGAGAAGATTTTTTGAATCTATTGGTTGATACTCATTGAGGAAAGGTCTCCTAAAAGTCCATATTTATATATGTTCTGTATCTCTAATACTCGATGTGGCACCATCCCGTCACCGCCATCACGGCATTGTCTCAGCCTAGGGTTGGATTGGAGGTGAGTCCTGGCTCTTTATTAATAAAAGTGGAGCCTTTCTAAGAACTGATAATATTGCTGCATTTTGTGACACATCAGGAATTTATCTATGCAGACTTGTAAAGCCATTAAGAGCTCCACTTTACAATATCTCCCTTCTGCCTGTGTCTGTAGAAGAGATGATGATGCTATATAAATCATTCTTGCATTGTTACTAATAATAAAGAATTACACAATAGCATTTCATGAAATAATGCAACACGTGAACTCCTCCATCACACCCTGTACACTACATATTTACATCACTTACAAATTGACATTTTGTGCCCAGTCATTGGGTTCTTTCGTGTTTCTTGGCATCAAGGTCATAATTAATCTTTTCCTAAATGTTAAGGCCGTTCCTTAATCAGCTGCTTCTCCCTGCTTTATATACAAGATAACCGTGCATTAGGGACTTCCTCCTCATAATGTATTTCTTTTAGATATTATCCAGTATTTCTCATGACTTCTGACCTCAGGACTTGAAATGTTTCTTTTTATTTAATCATTCTGGCTTTTATAGCAGTAAAGGTGCCCCCGAGGAAGGGTAACCATAGGGTCAATCCAGCTTCTAATATGATGATCTGAGACATTCTACGTTGGGGGTGCAAAATAATGATTTAAAGTGGAACTAAATACAAAAATACTAAAAGTCATCAGGAGTTACAGATTTTTTGGCAGAACAAACATAGAAAATCTCCTTTGCCAAAATGTTTTTTTGCCTGGCTCTTAAGGGGGTTTGTTTTTTGCTAACACTGCACAGCATACGCACCATGCAGTGTGGATCGTTGCTGTGTTCTCTGCACCACAAAACAACCCAGATAAGGCACATACACATAGGAGATACATCATCTGTGATCGTCCAATGGGTGAAGAGGATTGGCATGGACCTGTAGGGGTCAGTGGTGAAGATATCAGTAGTGTTGGTCGAATATTTCACTATTCGATTCGACAGTTATTCGATCACATAGGGGGATATTGTTCGGGTGAACGAATGGCGAATTTGAACACCATTAAAGTCAAGGGTGGGAAAATTCTGGTGTTTTTTCAGGACTGTGAAGAACTGCAAGAGCAATCAGATAGAGAAGAGCTGAAAGCTTTCCTTAGCCAATCAGAGAGCACTTTAGGTTTCGAATGGGGAGACTTGTCCCCATTTAACCTCTAGTGCCGGGTAACGCACACTGTTCTCACTGAATGCAACCGTGGTGTTTTTCAGGTCGGGTCTATCCGAGTTTGAACAGTCATATCCAGGTCGAATATAAAAACAGCTTGAATTCGAACACCAACCCTGGATATCAGTTTTGGGGGATGCAATGGACAAGTTCCTGGTCCTTTCATGGCTACAAAGCACTTAAAAAAAGGTAAATCTGTGCGATAATCTAATAATGCTAAAAGCTTGCCCACACCAAAGGGAATTTAGCTCCAATTTAAAGTACACATAAACCTGATCACTATAAATCTCATTAAAGCTTTATTTAAAGGAGACTTTCTGACTTATGCACAAGTGCAGACTTTTCACACTTGCTTCATCAGTCCACTTATTGATAATGGAAATAAAAATGGAGACGGTGGTTGGCTTTTCAGGCAAAATCCAGGTAATTTCAATATAGGTCTCAGGGACAGCAGAGAAAAGAGAAAGGTTATATGTACAAATTTGTATGAAATTCATGGAATTTTACGGAATTGTATTGATCTTCCCCGAACCGCTTCTCTCTCTATACAAGTAAATGGCAACATAAAGGCAGCTTGAGGAGGCTTGAGAAGCAGGTCAGAAGGAGGTCATCTGCAGATCAAATATGCCTGTCAATGAATCTTAAATGATCTTAAAAATGTGTAAAGCTGCTACACTTGAAAGCACATTGAGGAACATTAAATTAGTGACAATTGTATAATCAAATCAAGGTGTCTATCAAGAGATTTCATATGGCAGTGTGCCTGATTTATTAAAGACTGAAGAAGATAGACTATCATTAGAGAATCTGGGTGATCCAGCAAACCTGAAATAGATTTGGTCCAGGATTTAAATTATTTGCCAGTTAACATTTTTGCTCTCCAAAGGTAACATGTTTTTGTTCTCCACTGATAGTCTATCTTCTCAAGTGCATTTGTGACCTCTGTGCTAGTAATCTTGGGCTTCCAACAGAGATTTTCTCAGTTCTGCGTCTGATTTACCATTGGAGATGAGTCAGATTTTCATTTAGAACAGATGTACAGTTTGTGCCACTTTGGCTTTTTTTGCCAAAAACCCAGAGCGATCAGGCAGATATAGGAAATTATTGCAGAAGGGACATTGAGTCTTTCTCCAATGCCCTTCCACATCCCGTAATTTAAAAAGAGTTTTAAAAACAGCAGAGAATAATTTGTTAACAATAGGACTGATTTACTAAAACAAATACATTTTTCTTGCATATGATTGGATGGTTGAAATCAGCAAACATTCCCATTCATTAAGATAATTGAAATATACTTGCAATATACTTTGTTTGGTGAGCAGCCTATACTGTGTGACAATTAAATGCGCCCCTACTACATTTACCCTAGAGGTGCTTTGATGTGTTAAATATAAATTCAGGTTTCAATCACTATTGTCAAGATTGTAACAACTATAAAATTATTAACAATTTTTTATGAGGGAAAATCCCTCGTAGTTCTAGGGCCAACACCACTGGGTAGAGCCAGCTGTATGACTTTAATAATCTTTATGTTTTTAGGTGTCTAAAAAGCTTTTATTCGTGGCATCATTATAGGGATCATAATTTCCACCTGCCATCAATTTTAGCAGCTATTTCTTATCGACTTCCAAAAACTGATCTTAATAGGGATTCCTAGAGATCTACTACATTTGCCCTAAAGGTGCTTTGATATGTTAAATATGAATTTAGGTTTCAATCATTATTGTCAAGATTGTAACAACTTTAAAATTAATAACAATTCTTGGTAAAGTCTTCTCTTCTTTACATTTACATCATTTCTGATATGTTCTTGGTATATTTCATATCACTAAAACCCTTTGACAAATCCCCTAAAGTAACTGGTAAAACCTGGTTCTCTAGGGCACGTTACATTATGGATGGGGAAAAGGAATTGGAAAGGAAGCGGCATGTCATACAATGAGGTTATAAAAGCAATACATTGCACGCACCATTTAGAAGAGAGAACATCACAATATTTAAGTCCAGAATGACATAATGATGACATACGAGCACCCTGGAGGAATCCTATTTATAGACAGGTATAAACTCAGCGTTGTACTGCCATCAGCTAGGTGTTGAGAGCTGCCTTGGACAGATTGTACAGAATAATGTTCTATGATCCCTCGAACATCTTTTACTATTCTATTACAGAATAGATCCCAATATAGGCCTCATTTAAAATACTTTGCTGAAGTGTATTTATAGCCCAAAATGTGTTTTTATTTGAATAGCCTGAAACAATAAAAACCTCATCACATTTTTTGCCTGTGTCTGCTGGGGAGATTTGCCTCCAATCCCTGTTCTGGAAACACAACATATGTGAAATAGAACCTCAGTAAACTGAGGGAAATTTTTTTTTAAGTCCTCATTGGAAGGGTTTCTTGTTCTAGTGATAACTATACCATTTTGGGTTTTTCACTTTCTGTATTTATATAGCGCCAACATATTACGTAGTGATGTACATTAAATGGAGGTTGCAAATGACAGACAGATACAGGAGGAGGAGAGGACCCTGCCCTGAAGAGCTTACAATCTAAGAGGTGGGGAAGCAGCATACAATAGGAGGGGAGATATGGAATGGTGGAAAGTAGTGAGAGTTTTAGGAGACAGAAGAAGACTGGTTGGGCAAGTTTGAAAAGATGGGTTTTGAGTAATCTTTAAATGAGCAAAAAATTAGGAGCAAGCTAAATAGGATGCTGAAGACCGGAAGAGATTCAGGGCAACTCTAGAAAAGTTTTGGAACTGTGCATGTGATGAGGTTATAAGTGAGGAAGTCATTGGTAGGTCATTGGAGGAGGGAAGAGAGCGGCTAGAAAACTGGGACAAGAACTGTGGAGGGGTTTGAAGGCAAAGCACAGGAGCTGATATTTGATTCTAAGGTGAAATGGAAGGTGATATACCTCCCATTTGATAATCCCTCATAGTTCTAGAGCCAACACCATTGGTAGAGCCAGCTGCATGACTTTAATGATCTTTATGTTTTAGGTGTCTAAAAAGCTTTTATTCTAGGCATCATTATAGGGATCATAATTTCTACCTGCCATCAATTTAGGCAGCTATTTCCTTTCGACTTCCCAAAAACTGATCTCAATAGGGATTCCTAGATATCTTAAAATTATTTCATGGGTTCCTCAGGGGTAATAAGCTTAAAAAACATCTGTAAACCATTATGTTCTAATCTAATAAGAACACCGGTTCTGGTAACAAGCGTCCAATTGGGCATTTTTGGAGGGATCTATTCTAAATTTTTCTTATTTCACAGATACAGATGGAGAAAGATTCTCCTCGAGGGCCATAACTTAAAATAAAAAATGAATAGGGAAGAAAATAAGAAACAATGGACTTGGTCTTTTTTTTGGGGGTGTTTGAGAAGAGGTATGTGAAGGTTGGCAGGCAGATATTTAAGACTTAAAGACACATTAAGGTACTCATTGTGATATCATAAAAAAAAATGGGTAGATAAAGGTGTTGTTTTGGGAACTACAGGAATCAGGACTGGATAAATAAAGAATTTAAGTTTCAAATATTTTTTTATATTTTTTATACTTGATACATTTTAATGTTGACTGCAACCTAACAAAGATCTTCTAAGCCTGCACAGGGAAACAGTCAACTTAATAACTAATGTTCCTTCCATACTATCCTATTATACTTTTACATGGTCTCTTGTATATGGGTCTTGTACATTCCAAACACTCTGGACAGCCTGCGGTGAGGAAGACAAAATATGGAGAAAATACTAGGAGGTATTTTACTCTTTTATTATCTTACAGTCTTTAGGGATTTAGTGGATAAATGTTTCTGTAAAAGATACCAATCACTTGGATCCTGTATAGTCTATTCCAGGCCACACACCTATTGATCTGAAAATCTAATACAATAATCTGTTTTAATTTTGCATTACAGTTATTAAAATCAAGCTTTTTGACTGATGATTGATCTCACCAATGTAATCGGATACATTTTCTAACTTAGATCTAACATCAGATATATATACATACAATAATCAAATTCTCCTGGTGCTGGATTCTTCCATTTTTATTAAAACAAGGAATCAAGAAGTAACAATTTCTTTACATGATTGATTGCTACCTACAATCTGTTCGCTGAAGATTAGCCAGGGTTTACTTACAATAATTATTAGATTTCTAAACTGGATGAGCAAAGTGTTTTGGCCAGAATGATCACTTGCTTTCGATTTACATGTCTGATTTGTTTGCATTCCAATGACATGTACAGAAAAGTTATAGATATGCATGTGGTCACTATGAATATGGTCATATGTAAGATGTATGTTTTCCTTCACTGTGGCTGGCTCTTTTTGTTTAACCAGAGTGTGGCTAGTGGCCCCATGCCAGTCAGGTCTCTCCTCACTCTGTCATTTGCACTGTATTGGGTTATGCCCAGCCAGTTCTTTATGGTCCAGACCTGTTCAAATAATCATTCCACCTCTACGCCCTTCAGGCACACACAGCACTTCACTGTGCTCTGCCCATAAACGGCCCATTACACTCGGATTCTGGACTCGCAGTGCCCCAGCGACAGTAAAGTCAGCTCACAGGCTGAGGGTCCATTGCCAATTTATGAGTTCACTGTTGTGTCCAGTGCCACTGAGCATTGAACCTCAAATCCTTCATACCTGTTTTACCCCCCCTCCCTTCATCTGCCAACTGCGGCCACCCACAAAACTTTGGCAGGGCAGATTTGCAGATGTTGCGTTTGCAGGTGCTAGTGGCTGCAGACTTTAGGTAAAAGGATGCAGTCCCTTGTATCGCGGTCTGGGGGGGTAGCAGCATTGGGAGGGTGCCTCTGCAGGGGTCACTGGGTCTCGTGTGTTTTAGATCAGTCTCAGCACATGTTTCCTCTAATAACATCACCCCCCTCTTCTGACCACACACAGCCCCAGCATGGCATGGAAAAATCTTACCCCCTCCCTTCCTTATGACATTAACCCTTTCTGCTGCTCCACACCACATGCCAAGCTGTGCCTGCTGGTTAACATTACCCTCACTTCTGCCAGATGCGGTGCCCGTTCGCTGCGCTTCCTCTGCATTAGGCCATGTCTACACGTCCTCAATTACACTCAGCATTTAAAGAGCCCCTAAACCTGAAACATAACGCTTCATATTTTAATGTTAAAAATGTTACACTCCCTGAGCCAGGTCTGGCATATACAAAGAACATTTATAAAACAGTACATGGTTGTTTAACTACTAATTCTGGTATTTATTTGCAGCTGCTGAATGCCCCTTCAATAGTAAGCTGGATTCATAAAATATGTCCAGCGTGCGTATTTTTGCGCCCAATTTTGTCAGTCAAGTCTGATATACTACTGTTGGTCCAAGTTATTATCCCATTTTTTGTTAATGACAGTGATATTTAGGAATGGGTGAGATAAAAAAAGATGTCATTTCCCCAACATGCAGCAGAATGTTCAACAAAATATTGCCATTTCAGCAAAAATAACTGAAAAGAAATTAAGATTTTTAGGGCGATTATAGACTGTAAATAGCTTCATAGGGGTTACAGAAACTTTAACCGCAACGAGAATGAGCACTGAGGATGAGCAAGAAGATAATATGCAGGTAAAAAAATTACCTTCATGGCAGACACTAAAGCTGCATACACACTTCCAATAAGTATCGTTGGAAATTATCAGCGAACGACCGATTGGCTGAAAATCAGTCACAAAAAAGGTGACGACTAATGACGCCAATGAACGAGGATTGTCGTTGGAAATGAACGATCGCCACGGCGGTTTGAACGATCGAATCTAGTGTCTGTACGCTATTGGTAGATTATATTTGAACGATCACATCGTTACAGCATGTACAGAAATTTTGCAAAATACGATCATTCAAATATAATTCTGCAAAATCGTTGATCGGTCGTAATTGTTTGTTTTCTAAGGATAAGTATTGGAAGGGTGTACCTAGCCTAACTATCTATCTAAAGGTGTTAGGAGGGGCAGAGAATGGTGAAGATAAAATGCAGCTTCTAGTCCAAGTCTAAGCTAAAACATTTATTTAGATAAAAGTAAAAAAGACTCCAGGATGAGACAATCTGCCTTAAATGGCCAATGTTGGCCACCTTTAATCATCCAGCATTTGATCATTTTTTTGAATTCACTATGAATCAATTCTTTTATTGTTGAATTTGAATGATCAAAAGCAAAGAAAAAATTAATCTCCAGGTCAGAAAATTTCTGTCAATCATTACTGATTAAAACATAAGGGACATTTGAGTCCTATCAATATCTGTTTATTGGTTTCCATCAGTATCTGTTATCAAATTTTGAAGCATGATCATAACGGCTTATGCTTCATAAATTGATCAAGTATAAATATATTAATCAATTTACATTTTGATTGGTTACAACATACCAATGATAAATATTTGATTGTGAATTTGTGGTGTGTTGTAGTTTAATTGAAAAAGTTTTAGTCATTAGTCAACATTTATTTATAACAAAAAGTCTCAGGAGAGGGAAGAGCAGAGATGCTGACTGCATCTTATAGTTAAAGCCAAAGCAAGGCTATTTATTTGGGCAAACGTTAAAAAAGCACCTACACGCTGAAAAAGAAGTATCAGAAGAGGAAGCTGAACTTCAGCTTTTAGTAAAAGAAAAACCTTTGGACGAAAGTAAAAGATCTACTACAATTGTGAGGGATATACTGGGAACAGAGGAGCTGAATTTCAGGTTAAAACAAAAATATTCCTTTGGGTAAATTGGGTGAATTTGGGTAAAAAAGACACCTCCAGATTTGATACTTTACTGATTTCAGGAAGGGGAATAACTAATAAGATGAGTCACAGATCTTTGTACAAAGAAAAACCCATTGGCCCCCAGATAAGACACCCTGCTCTGACTATACAGTATGTGTCAGGATGGAGAAGAATTAAAAGGCTGATACATATTTTTTGTGGAAATCTGTAGTACTCAATATAGCCATTTGTGCCAAAATCATTTATAAGAAAATGTTTTAACTCGTGTGAAGCAATACAAGGATATTTTAAAGCTACAGGACCTCTTTATCTTGTTTTCCCCTCTAATCCCCTCTTAGGTTGTTGCCCAGATTCTTCTCCCTAACCCCAGCTTTGCTAGGTTCTGTTATAATACAACACGGCCACCAAAATTCCATTACACCCACCCAATGTTTTTACACTTCGCAAATAGCAACAATTAACCGCGCATTTGCTGGTATCTCCTTCCCAGCCCAGATGGGCCGCATTACGCCGACCGAGCACCAAAAACACATTACTAATACTCTCCTCTTCCGCCGGGCTCGTATTTCTGAGACTGGTGGAATTTTTTTTTATACATATATTTTTGGATAATTTAGCCCACGACACATGGTTTGCATTTCCAATTTTGCAGCAGTCATGTGTAATGTGATTATAATGTATGTAATAGACAGCCTGGCGGGTCGGGGAATTTGATGCAGGTTACTGACAGACCTCACATTAGATGAGGGGGATCAATATTAAGTAGTGGTTATCCACTGACATAATAGTGAAATTGTTGCTTCGTCTCAGGCTTGGATGGTTGGGTACGGGTGAGTAACTTGGTGCTGGATCAAACTTCACAAACAAGGGCATGTTGTAAAGAATTTAGCTATCCTTTGATTGGCTGAGGATAAGGCTACGATGAGGGGTATGCAGCTGCTTTAGGGACAACATGAATGAGGCTGCACCATAGTTCTGTTGCATTATTTAATTGTTTTTATAACAGCATTGGTAAAGTAGTAATCCAGACACAAATATACTTTTTATTTTAAGTAGGGTCAGGGGAGGTCAGAACCTCAGGTTCAAGAAATTTTCCTTCACTTCCTGTCCCAGACACACAACAGTAAGTAAGAGGAAATATCTCCAGAGCTTTGTGTTCCCCGTTTCACCAACAACTGTACAATGTCCCCAAACAGTGGGGACAAAGACAGCAATTAAAACATGAAACATGTTCTAAGCAGAGATACGGTAACTCCTTAAAAGAAAAAATAGAGAAAAAAGGGTTCTTTAGGGAAACAGTTTTATATAAATATATATATATATATATATATATAGTATGAAGGGTTGTACATAAACAATATCAAAGATGATTCAACAAATTAGCTTTTACATTCTAGGTGGTATGACAATAGGAGTTAGATATTTAAAAACCCCAAGTGTGACCATGTGGTATTTCGTTATAAACTAGACATATTCTCCCTGAGATAGATTAAAAAGTAGATCCCAGGGCCCGACGCATTTCGCCCTATTGGGTTTCCTCAGGGAATATTAAGATCTATCAAGCAACTTAGAGAATACTTAGGGGCAACTTAGACAGAGCAGCTGCTTGCTGCTGTTATGCCGACTCTCAATTTTGAGTGTTCCTCTGAATTATTTTAGATTAACCTTTTACGGTAGTAGTGATTCTGTATTGGCCTTAATTAAGTACCAACCTAGGTCACACTTACATCATTCACGGGTTTGAGATTCTTCTATACAGACTTTTACTCCTGACGTTATTAGATCACAATATCCCCCGAGGAAGCCCAACAGGGCGAAACGCGTCGGGTCCGGAAACCTTATTTTTGATGCATATCACTATACTTTCTCTTCAGATCTATCTCAGGCAAAATATGTCTAGTTTATAATGAAATACCTCATGGTCATACCTAGGATATTTAAAATATCTTGTATTGTCTTACCATTGTAAAAGCTAACTTGTTAAATCGTCTTTAATATTGTTTATGTACTACCCTTTATACACATATATGAAACAGTTTTCCAACACCCCCACCCCCATCCTTTTTTCTCTGTTTTTTCTTTTGTTATTACTATTGGGGTTGGCAACACTATCCTATTGTATACATTACATGAGGGGAACCAGTTTCTATATTATTCTCTTTAACTCCTTAACAGTTTGAACAGCTGTGGTTTAGAGAACATTTTTGAAAATTCATAAACATCTGAAATTTCTAAACCATGAGACTTATTGAAAACATAGAATTATATTCTACTCTATTATAATGGTTTACATACTAGGACATAATAAACAATCATTTGGTACTTAGCAGATTTTATTTTTTTTAATTCAACTGTAAGTAAAAAAAACTCACAACAGATTTGACTCACTTTGGTATACAGAGGTGTTCATGGTTGACTCAATGGACCTGATTTATGAAAGCTCTCCAAGGCTGGAGAGGATATACTTTCGTCAGTGAACTCGGGTGATCCAACAAACCTGAAATGGATCTGGTCCAAGATGAAAAACATTTGCCAACAAAAAGCAAATTGCCTTAAAGAAATCCATTCTGGGTTTTTGGATCACCCAGATTGACTGATGAAATTGTATCTTCTTCAGCCTTGGAGAGCTTTAATAAATCAGGCTCAATGACTGTAAGATGCTTATATCCTGAGGCTGAAACACAAGTTGAAATCATGACGTCTCCACTATAGTGCTTGACGCTTGGTGTGAGTTGTTTGTGCTGATACCTTGTTATGGTCTTTTCTTCCCACTGGAAGCTGTTGCTCTCAACTCTACACCCCCACTTCATATCCTAACCTCATCTTCCCAATAATAACACGCTTGCGGATATGGTGAAAATGGCTTATATGGCCGTTTATTATACAATTCCTTAATAAACCTAATCATAAATAACATAATAATAATAATAACATGAATAAATAACAATAATAACAATAACAACAACATTCCATCAGTGCAAATTTAGTATATATCAATCTAACAACCGTATATTAAAACATAACCCTGTAACTTCCCCCAAATAACCATTTTGGAGACCCCATACCTTAGATGGCTCTCCACACAATTTCATCACTTTAAATACATCCTGCTCCCGAGGACCTCAAACTGGCAACACTTCAACCGAGCCAAACCTCCAACCCCTTCCAACTACGGGAGGGTGGGAATCCATTCTTTTTGTTGTCCCTTCTTAATCTTGCCTCTGATCCCCCCTTTGCCTCCCTATATCCCTTCTCTTCCCACACCCATTGTTTTCTTTTTGTCATCAATCCTTGACCCTTACCCCTCTCACGTCTGTCACCTCATACTTTCCAACCTACCACTGCCTTGCTCAACCCCCACACCATCATGTTGGCCTTTCGCCTATCCTCTTCCCTCTCGGGTTCCAGGCTATTCTTCACAGTATATAAAGCAGATATAGCATACCAGCAGCCTTTGGTGCCTTTCTTCCATTTTCGGAATTCAAACCTCCATCCAAAAAAAAAAAAAAAACTGTTTCATGAAATTTGTTCTGAATCTAACATGATTTGAAGTTTGGGATAAACGCTAGTCCTAGCACTTGCTTAGTCTAGCCAAAGTTAGGAAAAACGTTTTGCCTTTCGATACACTTTAGACAAGTTCTTAGTTGGCTTCGGCTAAAGGGACTATTATGTAGCACATGAGTCATGGAATGACTGCTTCCATCGGAGCCAAGTCACACTGGTGATTTGCTGCATGGCAGAGTCAATGAAACCTTCCTGTTCTCAGACACAAAGCTGCATTGGGGCATTGGACACGGCTGTGACTCAAATGAAAGAAGAAAAAGAACTTTATGTCTGTAAACTGCTTGCAAGCTATCGTTTTCATTATTGTTCCACAATCTACGGCAGATATTACAGCAAAAGAAGGAATATCAGAATCACACCATGATCTATTTATTCACAAATGCTGCTGATCTAACATGTTTCAGGCACTCTGGGCTTATAAGCAGTTGTTTTGGCAGTTTCTGGAGGAAAATAGATCACATTTGTGCCTAAAGCCTAATTCAGTTTACTTATATATTTATTTGGGGGAGGCAGCGGGATCACGTACTCATCACTAATTTATCTATTTTTGTTTTTAGTTTTGCTAAAGGCATTACCCGTAATATCATTTTCCCAACCCCCCCAACACCAACACACACACACAGTGATTTATAGCTTAAAAACTTCATTCCTGTAGGCTGGCTGGTCAAAGCTGAAAGGTTTCTGGCTATGCTGATATTGTATAGTATAACTTGATCTCCAGACATTATAGAAAGATGAACATTTGTGAGAAGCCTTGGAAAAAATTCTGCCACTACAATTCACGCCCAATCTAATGTCTGCAACCTAGGTATGTTCATGTAAAAACAAAACTGACCTCTGTGCCTTTAGGCATTGTGACCACATTCATCCTCACAGTTCACAAGAGAAACCACCGAAGTGGATATTAACCTTAAAATTGATTAGAGCTTTACCATATTTGCTAAGCTTATTGTATAATTTCATTCAGCGTGATAGCCTAAGTGAACATCCTCAGCTCCTTTAGTAAATCAACCCCATAGTCAGCATAAAGCCACTATTTCCCATCCAGTCCTGCTGTACACAGGAAGGGAAGGTAGCCACAGAGTCATTCTTTTTAAACCTGATGCCTTTTCCTTTACTTTAGGTTAGGTCTCAGCATTTTGTCTTCTTCTTTTCTAGCTGGCTGTGAACCTATTGCCGAGAGGCACAAGGTTGACTAGGGAAAGGAAAAAAAAGTGAAGTGTCATTATTTCTGAGAATGCAGATGACTACTCCACATTGCCTGCAGCTCCACATATAAGTGGTTCCTATAAATATTTAAACATTTAAAGCTTGGATATAGATCCACTTTAAATCTCAGTTCCAGTGTAGGGTATTTTGGAAGAGAAGCATTAAAGCAAAAAAGGAGCAGAGTCCTCCAGAAGAGTGGAGTATTTCAGGAGAGAAGAATTAGAAAGAAGGGACAGAGTCCTCCAGCAGAGCTTAGTATTTCAGGAGAGGAGTTACATAGAGGAAGAAGCAGAGTCTTCCAGAAGTGCAGAATATTTCAGGAGAGAAGATTTAGATAGAAGGAGCAGAGTCCTCCAGCAGTGCAGAGTATTTAATATGTGAATACACTTCATAGAACCATACATATGCAGTGTAATTGCACACATCAATCTTTATATTGAGTTTTAATGGTCTAATTGTATTAGGGAGGAAGGTTTGTGTGACTGTAGAGCTGATTAAAGTTGGAGTAGAAAGCCGGCAGAAAACATTGAAAACACATGGCGCTCCCATCTCACCATATCAGGATACTTCAGTTGCAAAGGGCACCTTTCATGGGATGACGATAGTTATGGTCATTGGTCAGACAGAATGTAAAATCCAATGATTTCACTAATGGCCAGCACTTTACTTAAACAATGAGTGAGAAATTGCACGCATGTGTATGTTTTTATAAAAATATTCTGGTTAACCTTTTCTATGCTAGTTTATGGCTGATTTATGTCTTAAAAAAACAACAGTGTCTCTAAATTTAACTGCAGTCAATAGGAAACCATTTGAAGTGCAAGACAGCTTTTGAATTTGACCTGATATGAGCCAGAATGGTAGAAAAAAAAAAAAACAAAGAATATTTAGTTTATGTGCCCACAGGAGAATGCCGATAGGAGATCACAAAATGATAAGCTTATTACAATGCTAATTTTCCATTATAGATAGACATGGAGCCAATAGGCGGAAGGGATACATGACAGGGTGATCAGGGCCTTCAAGAGAGGTTATGGTTGAAGAAGATTCTAGAAGAGGGAGGTGAAACAAGTTCACTGGGTGGTAAACAGGGAAAGGTGGGGTTAGTGTAGGTTTTAAGAATGGGTTAAAGGTTGGGTCATTGGGTCGTTAGGACTGGCAGGGAGAAAGTTTCCCACCTGCCCTCCCTTAAAATGAAGCTTTTGGTGTTAGGGTTGTTTCGGGTTGCTTGGTGAGTTGCGGCTGGGTTTCTGGAAGGAGATGGTTTTAAAGATAATGGAGAGTGGGGATCTATAGGCGACTAGGTGCCAAAAATATCATATTTCATCATATTTATGGGTATTTATGTTTATGTATTGGTAAAATGTTGGTTTTTGGTATTATTAAATGTTGTATAATAAAAGACGACTGTGTCGGCCAATTTTTATCCAATATGGTATCTCTGAGATTTTTGAGGGATGGGTGAGAGGGGCTGATCAGCAAAAAAAGGGGTGGGGGGGGGGTCAAATGAAGGTATCAGGGCTACCCTAGTCATGTGCAATCACAGGCTGGGGACAGTTTCATGACACCCTGATTTTCAAAGGAGTAGGTTGAAATGTTCTACCCAGAAAACTGAGAACATATTGAAAAAACTGAAGAAGGGTTAGTTAAGATTTTCAATCATTCTTGCTAACCATAGAGGCAGGTAGGTTTCTCTAAGAAAAACACAGACAGCAATAAAACAAAAGGGGTTATATTACCCCTATAATATACTGTTAGGAAGTAAAGGCTAATGCTGACCATGTCTCCATTACAGAGGTTTTATCTACTTTCTGTTGTTTGTACAGGTCAGGAAGTTTAGAAAATCATAAGTTTAGAAGATGAATATGACACCTGATAACATTTTTATCAGGGGAATTCAGCAATGTAGTCCTATGGTATATGATAGATGCACACATTGCCAGATGACCAGGGTTGCTTCTAGGCATATACTACGTACGGAATCAATTACGGCGCCACCTAGTAGAGGGGTATCATTTAGGTCCCTGCACAGTGGTGCTATTTGCTATGTCCGCCACTGATAATAGTCATAGCATTTGTGGTTCATCCGTGAAGTTTCATATGTGAAGGTTAGATCCCAGCACTTGTGACATCATTGTGTAGAACAGGTAAAGACTAGAACAGGTAAAGTATTGTTTTTACAGCACACTCTGTGCTACTCTGAATATGGAGTCTTGAATGAATAGGGAAATGTACATGAATATCATAAGCAAAACCAGGGGTCGGCAAAGTTTTATGGGCACTATGCCATTTATGGGGTGGGCGGGAGCACACTAGGCTGGACCCACCCTAATGGCTCCACCCCCACTAGGAACGCTCCCTAAAGTGAAATCCCACCCCTCCGTATGCAATGTTACCTTCAGGAAGCTTTCTCTACTTACAGCGGCGGCAGACGTATCAACGCCGGCCGCGGAAAACAGGGGAGCAACTGCAAGGGGGTGGCACCGGAGCTTCAGCGGCTCCAGCTATGGTAGTTCCTAACGCCCCCTAGCCGATCCGCCAGCCGGCTTAAGGCCGGATTACCCAGGGGGCGTTAAGCTGTAACGAACTACCCGCTAGGCCGTATCTGGCCTAAAGGCTAGAATTTGCCGACCCCTGAGGAAAACAATGTCCATATAATCAACAAATAATATCAAATGTGAGAGACAACTTAAATATGATCTAAAAGAGTGCTAGAATAGATTCATAGGTGAGCTTACATTTGTCAATAGCCATCGTGTTTCAGAATTCAGTTGAGAACATATATTAAGGTCCACTATGGAGTAAAGGAGTTCATTCAAGTATTTTACTAAATGAGGAAAATATGGGTAAATTAATTGTAACTAGTATTTATTTAGAGTGAACTAATATATTAGGGATCATTACATTTTAGCACTTACTTAAAAACTTGCTAACAGTTGGTGTCTTAAAAGTTACTAGTGGAGGAAGGGCTACATATGAGTAGCCCTTTTCTCACATAAAAGTGGCCAAGATATCAAGGATAACAAGATGGGATCCTGTATAAGATAGGTATAAGTAAATGTTTTTGAAATTAGTTAGGGAAGATAGAAAAAGCTTGATTAACTTTATAGACTTACGTGATTAGATAATGTTATGGGAAATGAATATGGTGCCGAGTGTCAATTTATGCACCACTAGATGATAGTACATAGGAAGGAATGTTTGTGTTCTATATAGATCACGGCATAAAATTTTCACCTTTCTACTGATTACTAGTGTCACTGGTGTAATCCTGACAGCTCACAATGGGATAAAAACCTAGGCACTGGTATTACTTTATTCCTTTATGTATATCTGCCCAGCCTTATGCTAAATGCCTATTGAGACTTATGTACTATTATACTTTACACTTTGCAAAGTCCATGGTCATGTTACTAGCTGTCCCTCAGAGGGTTCTATGATCTAATTACTCTACTTCATTAGCAGTCTACTGTCAATTTTTGGGTAAGCCAAAAAACTATATGTTTTAGGGCTTGGTATCATAAAACAGTTAAATTTGTACTAAAGCTCCAGGTATATTCTTATTTAACAAGTGTAAAAGACATTTTATTAAATATATGTTTTGCAGTATTGATATGTTTTGGATATGCCTAAAAGACATTTTATTAAATATATGTTTTGCAGTATTGATATGTTTTGGATATGCCTATTTACTATGATATTGTATTGACCAATATTATTATCAACCTTACTGATAAAATGGGGCTTGTTTGGCAGAAGTTGGTGTTGCAAATTCATTTTGTATGGCAGATACAACTATTACTGTCAGTCACAGTCTTTTGAATAGTAACATTGCCAAAAGATATCACAGGAAAGTTCCAAGATTTTCGCCCAGTCATCTGACGTGTGTTTGTAGTCTAAATCTTTGTAAAACAGCAACAAAATGATTTTATTTTTTAAAAAAGGTGACTTTATGATACACAGTTATCAGATCAAATGTCATTTGCACTTAGGATTCACTTTTAATTTTATTGTCCAATGTTTTGACCATACAAACAGCTGACATTGTTCATAAAAGTAACATTCACAGTGTCACAAACACTGGATAAAATGGTGTAATAATAGCAGTAATAAATGGAGTCGAATTTCCTTATGTATCTCAATTTTCCCTTACCAACTTTTTCCTGTTGGGCCCGGCTGATCTATCACAAACAGCATAGCTTGTGTGTGAGCGAACGCTGACCCGATCGTTCTGGGTTTTCTCTCGCTGTTAATCCCGCCGTGTCCTGTCTGGCCAGATTTATGTAGCAGAGGAATATCTCTCTCTTTACCAGGCGATGCCGGAATAAACTCGATTTTCTGACATTGCAGTTAATATTTGCGGGCTCGTGTTTACTTAAAGCTCTATCGATGCAAATCATGTTGATTTTACACCAGCAAAGCACGCTTAGAGCAGCACAACACAGTCGTTAGAATTATGCACATTTGTGAGGGTGTAGAAGGCAATTCTAATAAGGGCTTCCTCTTGGTTATTGATTCATCAGGGTTAGACGTCGGAATTCTAAAACCTGATGAATAGGTAACATAATACATTCCATAAATTGCACCACGTCCTGCACTTGAACCCTTGTAAATGTAAACACTTTACAGTAAATGTAAACCCAATAACAAAAATATTATATAAACTGCAACATGTTATTGCTATTCCAAAAATGATGTTCAATATTTTTCATTTGGCAGCCTTCAATAAAAGAGTTGCTGATTATCATGCCATAATGTGCCTTGTTCTAACACTTCCTTCCTTGGGGTAACAAAGATTTGCCACTGTCTTCCAAATATTTATTCATTATGCCCATTGTCACGGGATCTTCAAGTGAAGATTATCAATGTCCATACCCACATGGTCCAAGGTTTAAGAAAACAGGCCTGAGAAATGAGGAGCAGCTAATACTGGAGCAAGTTTGTATGGCTAAAAGAAACTGAAGGAGATCAGAATTAGCACACACAATGTTCTTCCATAGAGTAACTTTAATCTGAATTCTGAGAGTTATCAATAAGGATCCTTTAGAGTTTAAAGATTTTCCCGAAATTTTTTTCATAAAAGTGGCTTCCTCAACTCAAATAAGTGTAATTGTTTCAACTATTAATTTTATTGTAAAGAGAACTTCTACCATCCTTTTTCCCACCATCCCCACCATACCACCATCATATAGTTGACAGCATGCAAAAGGTTTTCCAATTTCAGCTAAAAAGTGGAAATTTTCTTCGATTTGTGAGCAGTTATAAATGTGCTGGGTCGCACAGATGATCTACTAGTTGCTGCTTTGCCTCTTCCATCCCATGATGATATTCCCAGCATGCCTTTGGCTGCCATGGCACGCTGGCAGGTGCACCTAAAATTATCAGCTGCTCCAGCAACATTTATCCCATGACACAAGGGAAGGTTATTTGCTCAGCATTAACAAATTAAGGCATTCGCTGTTGACTCATCTGAATTTTAGATCCATTTCCAGATGGCGCATCCCCCTACTGTACAGGTGTTTCAGGTGAGTTGTGCCACTTGGCTCCAGACAGGTTAATGGTGGAAGACGTCTCTAAAAATTAATTGCCTATTTATAGTTTTGAGTTATTTTTCCTTCTTACCCAGCCCAAGCTGCCATCATTATTATTACCAAGCAGCATAGTGGGGCTCTCATGCATCCTTGTCTCTGTTTCTTCAGCTCAAATAAAAGTCAGGATTTTCGCCATGCCATTTAACCTTATGGTAAAGGTAATTTCCACCATTTCTTATGTTATCAGTTGACAGTTTGCAAAACGTTTTCCAATTTCAACTATGAAATCAAAATTCCTTCCAATCTTGGAGCAGTTATGACTGTCCTGGGTCACACAGATGCTCCACTCATTGCTGCTTTGCCTTTTCCATCTCAGGGCGTCACTCCCAGCATGCCTCTGGCTGCCATGGCACGCTGGCAGTGACACTCTAAGTTAACAGCTGCTCAAGCAACATTTCTTCCATCTGACAGAAGAGAAGGTTATTTGCTCAGCAATAACAAATTATGGAGTTCCCTGTTGACTCATCTGACTTTTAGGCCCAGTTCCAGGTGGCGGCATCCCCCTACTGTACATGTGCTTTCAGGTGAGTGGTGCCACTCGGCTCCAGACAGGTGAGTGGTGGGAGATGCACGCCGTCTCCAAGAATCAATTATCTGTTTATAGTTTTGAGTCATTTTTCCTTCTTACCCAGCCCAGGCTGCACTCATTATTATTACCAAATAGCATAGTGGGGCTCCCATGCGTCCTTGTCTCTGCCAGTAATAAAACATGTTTTCCACCATTAGACTCAGCTGGGTAGGAATTAATAGCAGTGCTTACTCCGCGTGGTATCGTGGGACTGTCATCTATTCGAAATTTCCAAAATGAGTCCGCTGTTTTAATTCATTATTGGGTGTGTTAGTAATCAGACAAAATATCACTCCTAGGAAGTTTTTGGAGAGGTTTTGTGGTCCACAACAGCCGTAACCAAGTCTTACATACAGCCCAAACAACACTATTTTCAGCACATTGTACCCTTAAATCCGGATCAAATGTTCACTCAGTAAAAATTCATTAGAATCAGCTACTTACAGTTTGGTCGTTAAGTTTTGGTCGTGGTTTCAAGGGCGGAAGCAAACAAATTTTCAATGTGAATCAATCTAAACAACCACAATTCCAATTCAAGGTCATTTCCAAGTCATATTTAGCTCAACATTGATTGGCTGCCCAGTAATCTAAATAGTGATTGACATCTGTGGACAGGTATTATGTTTATTTTCCAATGTTTTATTTAAATAATAAAAAGTGAAAAGATTACAATGGCATGTTAAAAATAACCATAAAATATTGATCAGAAGATATGACCTCCATGGGTTAAGCAAGAAAAGGGGATAATAGGTTCCAATCTGCAGAGCAGTCATAGACTAGTAAACTATTGAAATCACTTTTTGACTTGATTGAACACCCTAAAACAATAAAATCAATACAAATTGTTATCCAAATACAGAACTATTAGTTAAGCCAAAGATTTAATTATATTATAGTTGTTGGAGCATAAAAGTGGAGTTTCACCTTAAGCAGAGCGTGTCTGTCCTCGTGCTTGTTGAATAAACGGTAAGGAATTAAAATGTGAACACGTGAAATGAAATCTAGAGATGTGTCTCCTTAGACTCAGCTATGTTAATTAGTCATAAATATTGTCGGTGCTTGCGTCTGGGTGTGAAGTCGCTCCCTTGTTAATTGGTTAGTGAAACTCAGCTACTTAGACCAGGCCAAATATTTTTGGCTGGAGATTTGATACGGCCCTGTTATCTTGTGTCAAAATGGGACAGAAGTAACTCTGTGTCTGTCTGGTCACGCTTCAGAACTCTGCAGGGATTACATTAATTTTATAAAACAGCACCTAGCTAAACTTCTCTTTCTAGGCACAGTTTTACGTTCAGGAAAAAGTGCAGAGGTCACAAAAACAGATCTTCCAATTGGAGATGTTCTGCATTTAAAATATACTTGGCCTTCCCTATGCCTTTCTGCTTACCCTTGGGAGATCACTACATGTCCCTCCAGAACAGCGTTTCTTAACCTTTATAACATAGGGGACCCCTTAAAAATAACTTTCAGGTCTTCAGGGAACCCTTGTTATAAGTACAATATCCACAGCTCACATGGTGGTCAGTGGGAAGAATGCCTCTTACATTGCTGGCTATTGGGAATAATTAATATGATTATTAAACAGGATTTATATAGTGCTAACATTTGCAGTGCTGTACAATAAATAGGGGTTGCATATGACAAATAGATGCAAAGAATTGCATAGGAATCTGCCCAGAAGAGTTTACAATTGTGACATGGAGACGTGGAGGAAGTAGCACACAATAGGAGGGGAGATATGTAGTGGTAAGAAGTAGTGAGGGTTTAGGGGACAGAAGAAGATAGGTACGCAAGTTTGAAAAAAAATGAGTTTTGAGTGCTCTTTTAAATCGGCAGAAAGTAGGAGCAAGCTGAATAGGATGAGGAAGACCATTCCAGAGAGTTGGGGCAGCTCTAGAAAAGACTTGGAGCTGTGCATGAGATGAATGGCTCCTACATTGCTGGCCATTGGGAAGAATGTCACCTTTACAGATAGCCAAAAAGATAATTGGTAAGGAACCCTTAGCAACTTCTGGGGGAACCCTTGTTGAGAAACTGCTCCAAAAGGTAGAAAATATTATGCATCTGACTTTCTCTACCCTTCTGATTACACTGCCCACCAGGACATGAAACCCTCCAATATGGTCCTCAATAGCATAGAAAATAATCTACTTCTGACGTTTTTTCCTACCTTCCCAATTATATTTACCAAAGGGATATCACAGAATTCAACTTTACCGTCACAGGGTAGAAAAACTCTGCTGAACTTCTCTCTACCTTTTGAATTTCATTTCTTACCAGGAAAATACATTCTCAAACATGATGCTCCACAGGTCAGAATAATTGTCCCCAAACTTCTTTCTGCCTTTATGATTACACTCGACGCCATGATTATCACACCCCCCAATATGACCCTCCTTAAAGTGGAACTAAACCAAAAAAAATCCCACTTACCTTTAATCCTGCAGGTCCCTCAATAGCGCTGGTCCTTCCCGTGATCTGGTCTCACGTCGTCCTAGAATTCCTCTTTTTCCCAGCGCTGAGGAAGTGCCAGGCGCTGTCATCCTCACTCTTCCTTCCTCTTCCTCGTTCTTCATGGGACGTCACCTGTTTTTTACCCTTTTATGTAAAGTGAAAATGTTCAGTTTAGGTATGCTTTAATTGTAGAAAATATTCTCCTTGTGACCCCTGATGATGGCTCGGCAGGTGAAATGCTTATAGGATAGATCTGTGTTGCTAATGTGGTTTGTTTAGCTGTTTATTCCCTGGAATGCTGTAAATGTTTTTAATGTTTAAATTTGCTGTTTGATAAAATTTTTTGCAACAATCCTTTGTATCTGTTTTTATTGTGGAACCATAATGAAAAATTCCTGCTACTCGTTTGCGGATACTGTTTTGCAATTTTTCATCATCTGGAGGGATCACCAAATTTTATGACACCTTGAAGAAAACCTGTGCAGGTATATAGCACCGTATGACTTAAATGCAAAACATCTCTAGCCAGCAGTGATATACAGGCTTCTTGACTGCTGGTATTGCTGAGGTCAATCCAGTCCAGTGAATGTGCATTTTATTTGTTCATCAATGTTTTCCGGAACAGTACGGTATTTTCTGGACTAAACTGGAGATTTTGGACATTTTAGCACCAATATTTGCATCAAGGTGTATATAAAATATACATTGAAATTACAGGGTTACATGAACATTATGGCACATTTAGCTCTCAGTGTGCTGCCCTCCAGGCTCTGTTCTTTGGATGCCTAGAATGAGCCGGAATGTACAGACCAAACAACTGTGAGGAGCATTGGGCAAAAAAGAATTTGCATGTCTCTGTTGGGACTATTTTTTCACTTCAATGCTGAACTCAAAACAAATTAAAACGTCCATGTATTCCAGTGTTTTCCAACATGGGGAACCCTTGAAATAATGTTCAGGACTTCAGGGAACTTGTTTTATATATACTATATCCACAGCTCATAGTACATTATTGTGGTGGTCAGTAGAAAGAATGTCTCCTTACATTGCTGGCCAGAATAATGTCACCCTTACAGATAGCCAAAAAGATCATTGGGGTCACTTAAACTGACTACTGTCCAATCACAGGCTGGGAAAAGGAAAAGTGTTTGCATACAACTGCAGGGACAAATCGGGGGCTGGATGGTGTATGTATATATTTAATATGTGTTTTTTGGTTTAGTTTAGATTTAGCTCTAAATAGTTTTGCAGGGAATATAGATTTAACTTATTGTATTTGCCAAATTTGAGAAAGTTTGCCGAAAACTTACATTTTTTGGAAAACATTTTGGAATCTCAAACTTTAACTCAACTTTAGGAATGTAACGTGAAAAAGGAACTACTATTACTAATATATTACATATAGCATGCCAGCTCCTTGTAGCTGAATTCGTGTGAACCTGTGCTATGCCCAGTCAGTGTTTGGCATTCAGGAATGGGCACCTATTTGTTGGTATCTAATTATAGATCCATGCCATTTAGTCTCTGTCAGTGCTGGAATAATTTAGCACAAGCCCAATTTACAATAAAGCCCCAACAATCACTGGAAACTTCATCCAACTCATCAATATGGGCTTTGTGTCTCCAAGTGGCTCGAATTGGGCCTTGGCACCATTTACTGTCACCCTCTTAGTTCCCGACACTTCACATCCTGTGGGAAAAGTTGACCTTTGCCTGCGCTGAGTGTTCCTTTTGTCTAATGACGCTAAAGCCAACCCCCTTCGCAGCCTCTCCACTTCATGTCTGTCTGTGCCCAGCGTCAACGCCATGAGTCATGCTGATAACATGCCCACTTTGATCCCACTTGCAGTTGGTGTGTTAGGTGACGTCCTGTAATTATCCCCTCTCCTGTCACTCTCTTCTCTACCCCCCTCTTCCAGTGCCAGCCAAGCATGGCAAACATTCTTCATCTCATTGTTCTCGTGCCCACGTTAAGGCTACAGCGATCTGATACTCTGTCCTTTCAGGGGAAACTGAGCATGAAAGAGCGCTATTAAGTGCTCGATGATTGGCTGTCTCTTTGAATTTGCGGTCGGCCCACAAAAGACGATGACTTGAAGTCTAAATATAGGAGATGCTAATCTGTTATCACAGCTCTGTCTTCCGCGTCCCGCTTACAAGCTTGTAAAGGTGTGACACATGTGACCCTCTCTGACACTCGGCATTGCTGCCGTGACATATTGTGCAAACATTGCACGCCTGTTTTTAGCAAGTGCTTCGATGTATGTAGAGCAATTTGCAAAGCCGTCCAATCATCCTGGTTATGTGTGGCTGATGCTTCTCCCCACCCCGGCCTCACAGTTGTTTTCTCTAGTAATTAAAATGTTGGTCTTCAAGCTGTCATCACTCCGAAACGCCAGGCCGAGCGCTGAAACCGTGCTGCAATCAGGACTGTCTCATCTTTGTCCTGACGTACCGCCACGCACAGGGCTGTCTGCGCCTTGCGCTGTCATCTGAAGCCAAGCGTGTTTCCGCAGTGTCATGTCTCGCTCTGTCACCGATCTGCATCTTTTCATTGTCCCTGCTTACACTGTGTTACCTGTCTCCCCTTTTAAGTCTCAAGCCATCGTAATTTTGTCATAAAGTTATGCATCTGCAGTATCGTCGTTGGAACTTTAAGAATTGTTTGCCTGCCTACTTAGGCAGGGTGCTGTCCATTAAGCTAGGCCTTTGTTCCTCTTACATTTCACAGGCATATAGTAACTTCTTAAAAACCCAGCTCAGATTTCTTTTATATTTTTAGATAAAGAAGGAATAGTTCAAATATCTGACAGACAATGATTTCTCTTCTTTCAGGAAATACTTTCTCACTTTCAGCCCTGTGACACCTATACAAGAAATGAGGACAAATAATATAAATACAAATAATTCACCAAAGATGTAAACAAAGGTTCTAACCCTAAAAATTTGTTTATGTCTGTGGCCCCACAGGAGAGATTCTTTATCATTTCCTGGCCTGAAACACAGCTTAGTAAAAAAAAAATCTTCTACAGAACAAAATCAGTTATCTGCTTATATTTTTTTCCCTCATCAAAATATTATGTTTTTTTTTATAAAACCTTTCTGTAATTCTTACACACTTTATTTATGATCTAATAATGTGCTTCTCAATGCAAGACAGGTGGATCATGGATGATTGGAGGGTCTTACAAGGTGCTGCACATACTTTCCTGACCAAATCCCTAATTTATGTACAGCGCTGCTTAATATGTTGGCGCTATATAAATCCTGCCTATTATTAATAATATTAATATCACAACAGTCTCAGTGCTCTCCTTAATAACCTTCAGCCCCAATGCAAACAAGGAGGGTGATACTTAGCAGGAGTTATGTAAATCAACTTGTCCTAATGGGTAAGTATCAGTCTGGAGGAGTAGGTGTTATTAGGCAGACTGTATTTGCATGAAAACCATCTAAGATAATGCTCAAACTCTATGATTAAAAGAACATAATTCTAATAAATAAATGGGATGGTCCAGGCACAGCAAGACTGGAGAAGAAAGTTCTAGATGATGCTGGATGTCCTCTATTTTTATAGCAGTCTTTACCCAAGTTGCTGCTGTTTCCAATGCACACTGTGAGAAGCTCAGAACAAGGTTAGTGCAGGTGAGCAGCCTGTACCACTGTTATGGTCCTGATAAATTTTGGGGAGGGGGGAACTTTTACCTTCAAAGCTGTGGAATACTTTGTGTCCTTGTGACATTCTCTTGCTTTTTAAAGATTTATATAAATCTATATTTAAAAATCTAAAATATATATGTTTATATATTTATATATTTATATATATTTCCTAATCAGAATGACTTTAAATATAGTTTACACTAGGTAAACCAGCCAGTAAACCCAATTCTGTTATTAGAGAAGCCTACTGATATTCCCTAGTATAGGAGGATTTATGCAGATTTAATTCAATAGGCATGCTTAGAGGAGGAAATGATGAACTCCTTGTTGTGCTGCTGATCCTGAGACATCATCCTGGTTATGCAGCCTGGCAGGGGTGCCTGAGTCACAGCACTGGCCAATCAGAATTTCAATTTATTTTGCAGGTAAAACAGTTTCTGTTAAAGTGTTTTAAAACTTTAACTACGGCTATCTTGAATTTGACATTTATTAATAGATTTTCAGTCCTGGAACAAGTGTGCTTTAAATCCACCGCAATACATTTCTACCTCTCCCTTCCCTCATTCCTCCAATCCGTCAACTTATTACTCCTTGTCAAGAGTCATAAAATTGTTCTTTGTCAACCTGTTTACGATTCCTTTCAGAAAACCTTTCCATCTTCAAGGCCGCCTCTGCGAATGTTTGGAAATGGAAAAACAGAAATATTAGTTTAAACACAACTTGTAAAAAAAATAGAGAGGGGGTCAGCATAGGGGGGTTCCATGACATTTGTGAAATGTAGAAAACATCAGAAGACTGAGTGTTTATAGATAGTTTAAGTGTTCCTGGCTCTGTGACAAGTTATGATTGCAGAGCTGGTTAATGTGAGCGACATCGCACTCTATGTAGATGAGAAGTGAAGGATGGCAAAGAGCAGAAGGATGGGGATGACAAATTGGAGGAAGGAGGTGCAAGATTTAAAGGAATTTTAAAAATCTGGCAATTAGCAAAGGAGAAAATAAAATGCAATTTATAAAGGCTGGAAATGTTTGAGTGTCTGGAGTGAAAACCCTTTATTATCTCTCTGTGTCAATTGATGTAGTGGACCAATCTTGAGATATATTTTAGTTAAGTCTATGCATGCTAAGAAATGTTTTAGTGTAACATTTTCAGGTATTTATTACCTCTTATAGAGATAAATAAATAATAATACACAGTATTTATATGGCACCAACATATTATGTAGCGCATAATAAATAGGAGTTGCATGTTGAAAATATCTATTGTAACCCTTGAGGATACCTTGTTACCCCTGTTTTGAATTTATGTATTATGTTTGTTCATATTACGAAAAATAAAATTAAGTATGTTATAAACAGGCATTGCAAATGACAGACAGATACAGACATGACACAGGAGGAGAGGACCCTGGCCCGAAGAGCTTACAATCTAAGAGGTGGGGTAAGCAGCACACTAATCATTTATATATTTTTTTAGGCATCATCCATTACTCTCCACTGCAGGACTGAGATGACATAGGTATGTAAATCCTGGTGTCTGTGTGGCTTCTGGATGTGTTCATAGATCTCTGACACAGATTAGTCCCTGCTACACTCACCTTCCTACAAAGTTACAATGTTGCAGCAGAGGAGAATGAGGAAATGCTTCCTTCTGCCTGCAGCAGAGTGCTGCCAACATCTCAACCTAGGCACTGAGTCATTGGACTGGAGATTAAGGATGGCTTTTTTTCCCCTAAAAGGTGGAATGCTTTAGGAAAATATATATTTGCTGTATATTTTGACATGTCAGGTTTTTCATCATGCAGACTTGCTAAGTTACTTAAAGTATATGGAAAGGCAGAACTTTATTTTTTTATTATATGAAAAGGCAGAACTTTTTTTTTTCATTATGTGGAAAGGCAGAACATTATTTTTTATTATATGTAAAGGCAGAGCTTTATTTTTTCCATTTTTTTCTATTCAGAGCTGGCAAGTTCTTACTGCAGTCTATGTTCCCGCTTGGAAAATTTTGTGTTTCTGATCACTGATACTTAGATAGAAAGTAAGGGAAGATCTGAAATTTTAGGGCTGTCAAGAAGTCTAATAAATGTTTCGGTGACAGTATGGAATATGGTGAAATTTCCTCTTACTTTCTGTTGTGAAAACTTCGCCAACAAATTATATATTATATAATATATATTATTGTATAGATCATTGATTATGTAGATCCACATTTTCAGTTTAGTCCCACTGTTTAGCCTATTTATTTCCAGGTGATAAATTTGCCATTTTTAGATTGTTTGAAAACAAGATGGCACCCAGCGGATTCCCTCTTCAATGCCCCTCTTGTCTTTCACCTGTTGATCTGTCAGCCGTCAGTCTCCCTGAACACTGACCTCATGCTCTCCCCGTGTCCTGCCAAGCTGGAAGTCTTATTATAGCTGAATAACTATGACACAACGCATCAGGTGAGGGATAGGGCAGCTCTCCTTACAAGCTCATCTCCGCTCAATGGCATGTGTCACTCTAGATGGTGTCACTTTGCGAACGCTTCTTTTTCCCCCTAAAGGAAATGTATCATTTAAACAGAGACGGGCCATATTAGATAACCAGGGGCTGTGAGCATTAAGTGCCACCTGAGGCATTGTATACACCAATTGCTTTGTCACAAGTGTTTTGCAGCATGGATTTTTCTTCATTTAATGATCAACTTGATAAAATGTTTCTAGAACATGCAGCATGAATGCACACAAATAAATATGGCATAATGTAAACTTTTTTTTATATTGGGTTGCATGGAATTTGGAAAGCTTCTAACATCTGTAGTTGCAGTCTGTTTCCCCATTGGAAGATTTCCCCTCACTTCTTCTCCTCATTGGAGACACAAAAAAGAAAAAAAAAGATTCTAAAAAATTAATGGAAACCAGGGTTCTTATAATTTTAAAAAAAGTGAGTTGGAGGCACTGGAGATTCATTTCTTTTCTAGAAAATGGTCCATAGAGACAACTCTCTAGCAGGAAGGAACTTCAGTGGTACCTCAGGTGTATCTTATTCTTATTAAACAGGATTTAAAAAGCAAGCAGAATAGGACTAGGAAGACCATTCCAAGGAGTCGGGGCAGCTCTAGAAGTCTTGCAGCCATGTGATGAGGTTATGACTGAGGAAGTCATAGTAGGTCATCGGAGGAGCGAAGAGAAGGCTAGGTGAGTATTCTTAAAATAATAAAGGGCACCACAGCAAAGGTTTAGGAGTCCAGAAATATTTATTTTAGCATAGAAATTTAGCGAAAATAGGAAGCCAACATATGTATTTCTTCATCAGAGTCAAAAGAATATAAAGAAAGTGTATATAACTGATATACAAATCACAAATATTACTTTTAGCCCAGATGAAGAGGGAATGTAGCCAGCAAAACGTGTTAGATTTTTTTCTTTGCATTTCTATGACTTTTGGACTACTGTGAGACTTGTTTACTTGTTTTCCTTGTTTTACCTTCACATGCCCTCAAATGTCAGATATTATATTGGGGGATCTCCCCAATGGGAAGAAAAATAAAAGACATTTTATTTTTGTTATTTATATTTATTTATTTATTTTTGTAATATAACAAAACTGGCTGTTAACAAAAACAAATAAATAAAAAGGTCAGGGTTAAAGATGGCAACACTACCCCACATCTTTACATGCCAAGTATCACAGAATCACATTAAGATTTTAGTGGTAGTAATCATGAAGTTATAAAACCATAAAACTATAAAATGACAGTTTGAAATTACTATACCATACCCATTTTCTAAACTTCTTTCCGCTTTATTTGCACCGTGCTTATGATACCTGCACCATTTTGTTTCTTTAAAGAACTTATGTTGGATGTTAGTTATTAATACTCAGTGAATACGTGCATTAAAACACAATACCACATACCTTATCTGTAAGCACTTATATAAAGCACAATAAAATATTCCATCAAGACAAGCTATATTTTTCCTTGAATGAATTAGCATTCAGTAAAAACACTCTGCTTCTTTTCATGCATATCTTGAAAATGGTCCAAAGGTTATGCAGTCAGTCAGTAAATCGAGGTTGCATCAGTTTATGGCCTCCGAGTTCCTCATCCAATGAAAGGCCTCCTCTTTTGACACTTTGAAAACAAACCACTTACCCAAAAAATTATCCCAGCTCCGTAAACAAGAGAAGAGCCACCCCCAAACTTTGCTCACACTGGTCAGAGTCTTTACCGCGTGCCAATACATGACAGGATCCTGTTCTGTGGAACGTCAACACCAACAAAAGGAACCAGCCGTGCACAATGGCTGCACTGTGGCTCATGTAATACGCTTTAGAGAGTGCGCTGACATGTGCCCAGCTCCAATATCCCAGAAAATTCTCAGAACTCGCTGCCTATGGGGTTTGACATGAAATTGCAATGATATGTAATAAGACACCTTGATGTTTATCAGCTCCAAAGGCCTGGAGCTGTGGGATCTTCTGCTTCGTGAGGCTCCATCCAGGTTGACAGGAAGGATCCCACCGAGGGAGGTATAAATTCCTTATAGTGAGACCTGCTGGGAAAAAAATCATTTTGGTTCCAAGGAGAGAGGAAAGATGGAGAGAGAACAGAAATCACAGAAACATAAAGGAAAGGACCAGAGATTGCCAAAAGTATTTTCTAGGGACAGGCCTTCAGGCTTTCAAGAACTGAACCTTTAGATATCTGTGCTTGGGAAGGCCTTGATTTGACTGCTTACATGGTAGTGAAATTCTCCCACTTTACATGATAGCTGCATTTTTTTACATCTTTACATTCTAAATGCTTTTTAAAAACCCAATTCCACACAAAAATCAAAATCGGACAGAATTCTAAGTGTTCCCCATGTAATCCAAAACTGAATAAAGAGCAGTGTTATGTGACTCCATTGGACCATTTTTAACCTAACAGGATATTTCTGGAAGAAATCTGAGCTGTCAGTAGTGTAGGAAAAGGGGGTTGCAGTGGTAACAATGGCAATTGTGCACACTGGGGCATATCTATGTTCCTTTCTCACTTAATACACATAATAAACAAATGTAATAATGGGGTGTAATATACTTCTGATTGTGTCCAGAGACTGAACCATCTCACGGATGGAATCTTCTATGTAGTAAACCAGTGGTGGTCAACGTTGTTTAGGGGAACTTAAAGCGGAACTAAACACTGTTATACTCAGCTTTCCCTGTTCTGTTCTGGGCCCCACCATCTTCTTCCCTTCCTTATTGTGATCTTCAGCCATCTTGATTGGCCAGGATAATGGATGACAAAGTTTATTCAGTCCCGGCAGGGGAAGCCGGAATATGCTGGCCATCCCAGTTACCAATGCTGAGCATTGCTCATTTACACATCAGGAATTTTGACACACGGAAGAGACACCGCCTGCCCCTATTCAAGCCTTCCTGACTACAAATTTTTTGAAGTGAGACTTTATTTGTGATATTTTTATTTGCTATTTATTATGAATGTATCAACTCTGTTGAAAACACAAATTTTTTCTTGTGATCTTAGAGTGATACATGTTTTATATCATGTACTGTATGTACTTGTATTATATATTTATTGTGTTTCTGTGTTGTGTTTATGAATAGTATATTCTCCTATTATAAAAATGTAACGCTTTATATCATGTATGTAAATACAGATTTATTTTGGGTTGAGTGTTACACATTTTTGTATATATCATATACACTAGTGTGTTATATAATTAAAGTGGTAAAGCTTTGATAAAAAGAATTGAATGCAATGTTTCTATTTTAAGAAGTGTGACAAAGCCATGAAACAGACAGTTACTTAAAAAAGTGGTTATATAGGGTTTGCATACACAAAGCCATGATTGAGGATGTGTGATGTGCAAGGTTTAAGTAATACTATAACGTACTTGCAGTGAGTGACATTAATATGTGATTGATGTTGATTGAGGCACTTTAGCCCATGTCTCCCTCGAACAATCATGTAAATATATGACCTCAGCACATTATCCCAAGCTGTAGGTGAAAACAGAAGCCCATTATGACAGTGAAGAGGTTGCTGTACACACACATGATTTTCTCTGAACTCTCACGCATAGATCTGGGATGTTTCTGCAGATGCTTCCACATGCACAAAATTATTAAGAGACAAAAAAAAAAAAATACAAAAAAATAGGATGCTGAGCCATGTCTATGTCTCCTCTTATAAAATGTACAACACATAATTACCTGTCTGCCTCAAAATGCGTTCATCGCCTGTGAAGAAAAAGCATTACTCACTAGATCAAAGGGGCTTTTCCCCATCTTACAAAAACAGATGACGCCACCCGCAGCCAATCCACCGCAAAGGGTGACGAGCTCCGGGAAGCGGACCTGATAGACTTGTGCAATATCCCAAATGATTGTGATTAAAAGGAATTTAAAGTCTTTATTATCATTACATATCATAGGCATGTATGGGAGTTTGACCAGCTGACACCAACTATGTTATCTAAACAAATTTACCTAAAAAGGAATTGAACTCTTAAAGATCTTCCTGAGAGAGCAAGCAGATGTAAATGGACTGGTCACAAATATTGCCTGTGGTACCCCTGCAGCTGATCTTCTCCCCATTACTGATATACAATACCTTGTTCTTCACTGCTTTGCTGTGTTGTGATTAAGGCTAGGATTTGCTTCCTCAAATAAAAGCCTTCAGCAAACAGAAGAATGAGGAGCACAATGGTAACATTGCCAAATCTCACATCAAATCTCCAGGGATTAGCAGTCAGAGGCAGCATTTTCTTAGATCTCCTACTACGTATATGATGCTCCAGGCACATGAGTGCCTAGCCACCCTGTTATGCCAAAAAGTGCCCTGCAAGAAGCGGTAGCACATTTTACTGGCCCAGGGAGAATCACTCTCCTGTGCCCACCACTCTTCCTATTAGTTCCTCCTGCTGACCACAACAATAATACAGAACACAAGATAACTTAAAAAGTTCAAAGGTCATATATTTTATTGCTAAGCAAAGGTGAAGCTAGATGATGTATTGGTTTTGCAATTGCCAAAGATTTAAAGGGTAAAGCTGCGTACACACTTCCAATTTTTATAGTTGGAAATGAACGACGAACGAACGACGAACGACCGATTGGCCAAAAATCGTTCGTAAAAAAGTAACCAAGGACGCCGACGAACGAGGATAGTCGTTGGAAATGGACGACCGGACCAGTGGATCAGATTGGACGACGATCATTGACCATCTATCGTGTGTACGGTCGTTCAGTGATCGTCCATGGTCTGAGCATGCGCGGTGAACGAACGTTCGCTCACTTCCTGTGGTGCACGTCACTTCCTGTATCGTTCAAACGATCGCATCTATCGTGTGTACAATATCTTTGAACGATCGTGTCGTTATCTGTAGGTACAGGATTGGTGCCATACGATCGTTCGCAGATATCGTGCAGGATCGTTTGTCGTTCGTTTACCAACGATAAAAATTGGAAGTGTGTACGCAGCTTAAAGGGGCTGAATCATAGCTTTGTCTGCATACAACTTACCCCTCACCCCGTTCTAACCTTCTTCCTGATAAAGACACCTGCGGGTATGGGCCAAATGGCCTCTCGAATGTTTATTACAAATTATTACAAATAAAACATTCTTACATATTAACATCACATAAACCTTTCACTAGGAGTCCCCAACCCCCGGTGGGCCGTGGCCATCTGACAGGTTGGCCGTGGCTGTAGCTGGTGCACCCCCCCAGCGGAGTCAGGAGAAAAACCTTGCTTGCGGGGCGCACCGGTCAGAGCCATGAACCCTGTCTCCCATACAGATTGCAGACTCGGACACAACCTGCCCACTCTCCCATCATAGGCTGAGACCTACGATGGGAGAGTGGCCGTGTTCTGGCATTATGATGTCTCCTCGAGAACTATATCAATTATGCATACACTCCCACTAGATTACCACCCATTTTGCTGATAAATTACACCATTTTGGAGACCTATATCATAGATGGCTTTCCAAACCACTTCATTACCTTCTCCATGCACTGCCCTTGACGACCTCAAACCACTTGCCACTCCAAACTCCCCGCTGACCGGACCTCTGACCTCACCCGTTCACCCCACTTTCATATAAAACTTTTTCAGTCTTGCCCTTTTTTTGACCTCCCCTAACATGCCACCTTTTTGCCCAACACTGCTTTCCTACCCATGCTTTCAAGTTATGCTGGCCCTATGCCTAGCTCCTTCCTATCGCAGCCGCCTGGTCTTTCTTTAAGGATCCCTAATGTATAGTAAGAAATTGCAGTGTGGGATAGTGCATAAAAGGTCCTTTAACCATTGGGCTACATTTACTGAAGATGAAGAGATCCAGCCATTACAGGTATGAGTGATTCTGAGCAAGGCTGGGCTCATCTTGACTTATACGTCACAATGGCTTCTGTGGTATACTGGTGGAACAGCATGGAGGAGTTTGCCCTTATTGAACTAAGTGCTAAATTTTAGAATCCCAAAGTCGTTGAGAGAACAAAGACTGGCAAGCTTCACTTGGTTATGTAATTTGAAACTCCATCAAACAGATCAAAACAGGCTCCTTCCAAAAACCCAACAATCAGTAACACAGGTAGAATAGTTCGTGTAGGTGACTAATATCTATAAATTCTCCACAGGTCTTTGTAATAATGGACTCACAGCTCATCATTACTTGGATGAAATCCACCTTCTGATCTCCATCCATTCATGGGGCCCACAAACCCTACGGATTATCATCCTCCTCTACGACATTTCAGATTGTTTATTGACCCCAAAACATTTAAAATTGGGGGCCTCATTTTAAAAAAAATTACTTTAAAATATCTGCAAAGAGTTTTAGAATGTTTCTTTACTTATTTTAATTTTAGATAAAATGAAAACATTGGCCATTTTTTTTTTTTGTGTTCCATGAAGATAAAGGAAATTTCCCAATAATTAAATGTCTGTTTCAAGGCCCTTTTTAAATCTTAAAGATACTGAGCCAGATAAATTCAAGCTCTCTAAGACTGTAGAAAATAGACTATCATGGGATAACCTGGGTGATCCAGCAAAGCCAGAATAGATATCTTCCAGGATTGAAAACATTTGCCAAATAAAAGGAAATGATTCAGTTTTGCTGGATCACCAAGTTTATTTTTAATAGTCAATCTTCCTCGGTCTTGGAGGACTATAATAAATCAGGTCCACTGTGAACACTGGGGCTATGTACATTTTTTGGAAAAGAATGAAAGAGCACCATTCTGCTCTATGAAGAAAGATAGAGGAAGAACAAGCGAGCGGCACTCGCTCTTTTCCCTTCACTTGCTTTGTGATCTTTCATCATTCGTCTTCTGGCAGATCCATGAACGACATCAGACTGCCACTGTACATATGTCAGATTCTCGTCTGATACTAGTCCTGAAGCAATAATGGGACGAGCATCATCTGACCTGTGTACCTAGACTAAGAGGTCTAATAAAAAAGTAGCGGTAAAAAAGGATTGCTAACTTTGGAAGTATGATGACCTCAGGCTGAAGACTCCTACATGTTGCTGAATGCAGCCAGTTCTCTTTAAATTTGAACACAAAGATGATAAAAAAGGCACAAAAATTCATCATGAAATTTACTTTTAAATTCAAGCAATGCTACGGTCCTTTCACATGGTAGAAAACCTTGCAGGGAGCCACTCTTAGACACACTGCTGCTGTGTCCGACACCATTAGCCTGTGACTGCAACTGTGGTGTGAATCTTCCAACAGCAAGCAAACTATTATTCGTCACTTGATTGTCACTTTTAGAAAAGGCATTGATCTGCTGCAACTATGCCTAAAAAATCATGTGCAACCACTCCGATTTACTTGAATGGGAGCAGTTGGGGCCACAATGTATCCTATAGAAGAACACCGAGGCCCACCCAATTACTTGAATGTGACATACTATCAGCGTCTTGGAGTCCACTTCAGACCAGAAAAAGAAAGGCAACACGAGAACCCAGGGAGTGGGGAGTCCCAACACCCCAAAAACAGGGAACGTGGGTTGAATGCTGGCTATCAGTCATCTAATATTGAAGTCTGTTCTAATAAATGGACTAGAAATGAGCTTATTCAGGAAACATGTAAACATGCTTGGGACGTGTGGTGGAGACAAGCTAAGATGGAAGCTGACAATTGGTGGATGAGTATTTGAAGCAGAGTGATGGCTCTTTTTAACATATGCTTGAGATCATCTAATGGTACTGCTGGGATAGCTTTGGAATGAATGTGTATAATGCAGCAAACACTGGATTTTCTTTCTTTTTTTAAAAAAATCTTTATATGGGCTTTCATTTTATCTTGTTATTGTAGGCTGCTTCAGCAAGAACGAGAAACCTTGGCCAACTCGTGTCATGCTCGACTCACCCTCATCTATATTATATAAACAAGCTAAAATCAATCACAGCCCGGGACTATTATAAAGACAAATGTGTCAAGCCAGGAAACCTAGCACACGAGCTCTGTATAAACTGAGATCCTTCTGTAGCCTTTACCAACCACTAATTGTGGCCATCTACCCACTCATTAAATCCTCATTACTGTAACCAGGACCAATCAACTCATTATCTCACCTCCATAGGTGGTTACTTCAGCTACTTAGACAAACCACGAAGAATCATTGCTGCTCTGAACAAAAACCTCATTGACCTTTCTGTGATTAGATGGTGAACTAATCCCTCAACTATCTAAACATTAAACCAAGTCCTTCTGTGCTGACTGTGTGCATAACCGAGACATACAAGATCCTTGATGCTGATCCCAAGGCAGCTAAAAGTTATTGAGACTTGAGTCATAAATTAGGAGAGGTTGTTGTCATTGTAAAAGTTCAACTAGGGTTCCTTTCTCATTATTTTCCTCTTTTATTTGTTCAGCAGGATGTCTGTATTTTCTGCAGTCCCAACAAAAGCCCAGGAAGGTATCATTGTAAGGCAATCTGTTAGTCCGGGGGTGTACTGTTGATCAGGTTGTGCCATCAGGGTGTAGTTTGATACAAAGTGCCGGGTTTCAGGGAGTGGCACCATTTTTGTTAAGGGTCAACAAACGAGCTAAAGCAGGGCAAAATGTGAGAATGTTTGAGAGTGTTGTTTAGGTGTCTCAGTTCAGGAAGCAAATCGTTTCTTTTTATTATACTACAGACCACCAAACAGGAGAAAGGTGAAATGGTCCTGACTACTGAACCTGACAACCACCAGCCAATGCCCATTATTTACATTAAAAATCAAGATCTTTTTACTAAGTAGTACGCAACCAGCAGCTTCCCATTAGCTTGTGTTTGAGACCTTTCCAAGCCGGTAGCACCACACGCTTGGGTAAATTCACCCATCAATAGTTGTATTGGGAGGAGGAGAAACAAGGAGCCACAGTACATGCTCTCTGTTTACTCTTTGCTCCATATATCCATATATATATATATATATATAAATATATATATATATATATATGTTCATATCCATATGTAGGTCGGAGTTAGGGACCACGTTTTACAGAGGTTCCTTGACATGTATACATGTATTTAGGGCCACCATCAGGCATCGGGAGAAGACACGGGATACTTGTGTACTGGGCCCTGATAAAAAGAAGTTGACCTTTGCAATTCTGGAACCTATGGACATAAAGGAGGGGTCCCAGAAAGTTTACCGAGTATTGGGCCCATAAATTTCTAATGTTTGCCTTGCATTTGATTGAAATTTGCAATTTTTTTTTACCTGTTTCAACATTTGAAATAATCTTTGTCCTGTTTAGAAGGAAAGGGTACTGAGAATATTTATATGGCTACAGCTAAACTTTAGGTTAGACTGTTTTATGTGCCAAATGATTTGCATTTCCATCAGGCCAGTCCTGAGGTCCATTTCCAAAAACTAAACCAGGCTGACCCGATTTTTCAATACTGATATTAGGCAATTAAAGTTTGGTAATCCCCCCAGCCCTCAACCTGTGATTGCTCAGTGTACTATCCTCTCATCATAAAATATCCTCTCATCAGCATGTTCCTTATTGGCACATCCAGCAAAGCCTGATTGGTGCCTTTAGATTTCCCAGTGGTTTTCTTTTGTAGGGAAGAATAAAAAAGACTAACCCCATGTAAATTTAGAGTTATTTAGTTTAGTTGTATTCACTCATTTGTAATGAAATAATACATAACTACATTACATTAATTGATGTTTTCTTTACAACTCTATGAAGTTAAGCTTTTCTGAACTTTTAGAGTGTTTTTACTTCTCCATTTAAACTTTGAAACGGAATCTAGAATCTCAAATCTTTGAGATTGTCCTTGGAATGCAACCAAGGAAATGGAGTAATATCTCCACACCACTCAAGAGAGAACCTGTACAATCTTTAACCAAACTGGCCTCTGAATATTGACCTGAAGTCACATTAACACCACTTTTAAGACCTAAGAAAAAAACGTAAAACTTGTTGAGTGTGTTTGCATTGCTACTATTAAATTCAAGTTTTTCAGAGCAAACGTTTCTTTTCTCCATCCACCATTACTGTTATAATTTGGAAGAACCAGCTACTTTGGAGGCCTTCCAGTTGAACAGCCATATAGACCTCCACCTCAAGGTCTACTAGCTCACACATCTACACCAATGGAGAGAGGTGTCTAGAACATGAGACAAACAAGAAAAATATTATTACAATGTGTAATGATCATGTTAGGCTGCCCCTTTCATACTGGCTTCCCTAGGCACCAGGCCAGGGGTGACTTGGTGATAAATGAAACCTTGGATGTAGGTATTGGTGTTGTCTATAGTCATGGAGTGGGTTGAGGTTGTGTGCGGTGGCAGGATTACTTTAAGACTAGTATTTGATCACAGTTGCTTGTGTTGTTTAGGTGTATTGTAAAGTACAGAACAGGTCTTTAGAATTTTCTTTTTTCTTTGCCTGAGCTCTACCATTGCCATACAAAGCAGCGGTTCTACACTCAGTGTTTTCACAGAAAGCACAGAGTAGATCTCAATGTTTATATCGGAGTCCGCATCAAAGCGTTTATCTCCCCTTTTCCTCCAAGACCCGAGAACTGAGCCATTCGACCCCCAAGAGCAATAAAGAAAAGTGCTTGGAAAACACAGCTTCTCCCGCTGTTTGCTCTCCAAACATGGCTGTGTTTTCAGGATCGGTGCTGAGTCTGTTCCTGGACGGACTGAGCCTGACCTCGCACTCAGAGAACCGGCTAACCAGCTCAACTCTCCGACACTTTTCCCTGTCACCTGCTCCTCTCTGAACACCGCACAGGAAGAAGTATAACCTGGAGAGTGACATGTTTTTCTTCTCTGTTATCGCCCAGTGACGCTGGGTATGGGCCAAAGAATGCAATCCTTATTACTCTGTGGCACTCCATTATACCCTTCTCTGTCCACAGATCGGTGGTATGCTATTTAAAGGAATAGCGAGCAGAACTCATAGTAACAGCATATCTAAAATACTCATTGCTTATAAGTAGTAAAGATATTGAATATATAGGTGACATTGTACAGGTGACGTTCAAATGTGCACTCTGTACCTGTCTCCATATATATCACAACAGGACAATGTACTCATATGTACTGTATATCTTCTACCTGTCTCTGAGAATATTGCACCTGTACAGTTTATCTGCTATTTGTCTCCATATATATCACAGCAGTACACTGTACTCACCTGTACTGTATAACTTCTACCTGTCTTTGAGAATATCACACCTGTACAGTGTATCTTTCACAGATGTGTATATCACACCTGTATAGTGTGTCTTCTACCTGTGTCTGTGTATATCATACCTGTACAGTGCATCTTCTACCTGTCTTGTGTATATCACACCTGTACAGTGTATATTCTACAGATGTGTATATCACATCTGTATAGTGTGTCTTTTACCTGTGTCTGTGTATATCACAGCTGTACAGAGTTTATTCTACCTGTCTCTGTGTATATCACACCTGTATACTGTGTACACTACCTGTGTCTGTGTATATCAAACATGTACAGAGTATCATCTACAGGTGTGTATAGTATAGTGTCTCTGTGTAAATCAAACCTGTACAGATTATCTTCTACTTGTGTCTGTGTATACACCTTTACAGAGTATCTTCTACCTGTCTCTGTGTATATCACACCTGTACAGAGTATATTATACCTGTCTCTGTGTATATCACACCTGTACAGAGTATATTAGACCTGTCTCTGTGTATATCACACCTGTACAGAGTATAATATACCTGTCTCTGTGTATATCACACCTGCAAAGTGTATCTTTTACCTATCTCTTTGAGTACCATACCCATACAAGGTACCGTATTATAACTTGCACTTTACAACATAATACTTTACTTCTATAAAAGAGGACACAATGATGTGGTTTAACTTATAGATACATTTTATTTTCCAAAACATACATACAATTAGTAACAGCAGCATTTGTAACCAGTAGAAGCTAGAAAACCATGTTGTGGATAATTTTAACAAGCTGTAGCCCAGTAATCTTCCATGCCCTACTCTTTGCCCCCTCTGTCCACCCTCTGTTGACCGTCAATCCCCCACAGCGCACCTGACACATCGTCCCCAGCTCCAAATTCACTGTCAGCACTCTAGAAGCGCACACCTGCACCCATCGCAGATCCAATTACAGTCTTTATCTGCCGGAAAATTTCCTGAGCCTATTCTGGATTAATAGAAATTCCTGTCAGGGTGAGAACAAAACAAACTAAATCCCAAGTTAGGAAAAGGAAATAAACTAAGTGTGGTACAGCAGAGAGTGAGAGAGAGGAGAGCGTGAGACATGGAACAAGTGCAATGGAGGAAGGTGGTTAGGGAGTCACCACTCAGATCTGGATATAATGAAGTCTGTTTACTAGGAGTATCATCATTGTTTGCATTGAGCCTATTTGGCTGCCAAAATCTCCAATAAAGGAAATGTTACCTGCACAGGCTTTGAATCATGGTAAACATGAATTATTTTCATTATGAATGATGAAGCACTCATGTAAGCCTTGATCTTTGAGTGTTCACCACACATTTGATGCCCTGCAAATGTGGATTTTATACTTAATAGCCCTCTGTAATAAAATAGTCATTTCAGTCAAGTTTTGGGTGTAGTAAGAAAGGATTAGACCCCCTGAATTTTATTGCTATCCATGGCACTGATATTGTCTCCTTTGGACGGTTCAGATGGGTGGTGGAAACAGGTGTTCCTGGGCATCTCCTGGTAGTTGGCACCTTGCCTCTGCTTAGCCACTAAAACTGCTGCATTGATTCTTAATGGACCAGCTTGCAACGATTCTTAGGAGGTGGCAGCAGGTAATACTGAAATGTTCACTACTAACCCCATTCATTTTCTGAGTGGAAGCATCTCAATTATGGGTGCAGTTCAGAAGTGGAGGAAGTGGTATCTGCACCAAAGTCCTAGAGCCCATCTGAACTTAGCCCAATGCTCAGGCTGTCAATGGTTTTACCAGACTGGAAGTGGGGAGACATTTCTGAAAGGGACACAGACAGCAACAAACTCATTATGCACTTGATTACTGACTTGGTGTTCAGCCTGCATTGGTACAGAATAAAGAGTGTATTCAAAGACTAGATGTCCAATGGCAAAAGTGCCTGGTGCAGATTGTGTACAGTGCAAATATATTCCTATATCGAATCTTGTATCATAAAAGCCAACACATTTTCTGGGGAGATCCTCCCTTCGTCAGGGCTTTGCAGTGTTTATTGAAGGAGAACTGGACTGGTATTATAGAAGGGATCTTAAGGTGTATAAGTACATTATTCCAGATTTTCTAAAAATGTTGTCCATGTCCCCAAAACATTTTTTTACAGACCACTTGTAAACCATCATGTTATATGTCTTGAAGTTTTGTTTGTCTTATTACTAGCAATACATTTCTGACAAGTGTTCTAGGCCTCTCCCACAGTTTGTTATGTTTTGGACTTTTTCCTTCATTTCCATTTAGTGTAACTGTGGATACTTTGATAGTAAATTTCTCTAACAGAGCCCCAAGTAGCCTTAGAAATTGTAGAAAATGTAGGTTGGAGGCTCTAATGACAAAAAGTGAAGCTTACAGCATGTAGATGATGACAGGCATTGCTAAAATGTTTTCAATATTTGTTTTTACAAATCTGCTATCCTAAATAAAAATATAAACTTTTTTTTCTTAATTAAAGCAGTGCACCAGTATTATATATAATTATTTAGGATTGCAAAATTAGTATTTCTGCATTGCTTAATGTGGTCCTAATGTGGACTTTTACACACCATTAGGCAAATTCTGTAGTAGAAATGAATTCTGGAAAGCACAAAGGTAGAGGGGTAGTATACAAAGAAAGAAGGGGGGCAGTTCTGTTGACGATTGTCCCCTTACTTTGGATTTTCCCTGTCGTGTCTTTGGTACATGAAAATAAATCTGTAAAATGAGGGCATGGACAATAATAAACATATGGTAAAATTGTAAAACTTTTCTGCTCAGTCCAGAACTTGAATAGCTTTGCCTATGAATACATTGTAAGTTGTAACTTTAGGTTTTAATTACTCTCCTGACCCTGTGAGGTTCTGCTTTAAAGGAAAGAGATATACTGTACTGTTTTGTATGAGAGAGTTACAGAATTTCTTCTCATGTTCTGTATTATTTTATTGATCTCCTTTCCTCACTATTGATTTATTTGCAGTACTTATGTTACAGTGTTCAGTGTATCACCCTCTGCTTGTCTTCTCTTTTCCTCAATATATTCTCATTTTCTCTCTATTTCATCTGGCTCTTCCTCTCCTGTCCCCAAGCTGCCCTCTCCTTCATGTCCCTGTGTCGGGTCTCTCCTCACTTCTTTCCCTGCCCGGTGGTCCTGCGATTTGCACATCCGGACACAGCACAAACACTAGCAGCTCCCAGAAAAAACTCCTTCTCGGCCCAAGAGAGAGAAATTCCTCAGAAGTGATTCCAGGCTGAGCCAGAAAATGGAAAAAACCAAAAGTAGAACAAGCGGCCTTTCTATGAAAGTGCAGACGGGAGGGAGAGAGTGCCGTGCTGGGAGGCTGTGTGGGAGACTGACCCCCCAATACTTGCTGGGGAGCCCCCAATATTTAATGAACACAGCCATAGTGCAGCGTAACTAGGGGACTTCTATAATGCAACGTGTAATAGTAATCAAGGAAATGTTTCAAAAGGAATGGGTAGTTCATCTTCTTAATGGTGTATAGTAACTGATATACCTTGTGTTGGTACCAAATATATATGTTTTTGTAAAGGAAATTACTCCTATCAGTTTTTTTTTGATAAATTTGGTACCTTGAAACTTAGCACTCATCATTTTATGTTATTATTACACAGTATTTATATAGCACCATCATATTACAGAGCACTGTACAAAGTCCATAGTCGTGTCACTAACTGTTGCTGAAAGGAGCTCACAATCTAATGTTCCTACTATAGTCATATGTCCTTAATGTAGTCTAAGGTCAATTTAGGGGGAAGCCAATTAACCTAACTGCATATCTTTGGATTGTGAGAGGAAACGGGGAGAACCTGCAAACTCCATGCAGATAGTGTCCTGGCTGGGATTCGAACCTAGGACCTAGCGCTGCAAAAATATGGTGGGATACTTACACAATCTTTAGAGACAATTACTGCAAACAAGTGATTCCTGTAGCTCTCAATGAGACTTCTGCACCTCTCACCAGGAAGTTTGGTGAACCCTTTCTGAGCAAACTGCTCCAGCTGTGTCAGATTTGAAGGGTGTCTACTTCATGTTTCAGTTCTTTCCATAGATTTTTAATAGGATTCAAATAATGGCATATAAAAGGTCACTTCAGAATAGCCCAGTTTAGTTTTTGGTCATTTTGGATGCATTTAGCTGCATGTTTAGAGCCATTATCTTGTTGGAGGATCCATAACCAGCAAGCATTAGATTTTTGCTCCAGGCTCATGAGATTTCATTGTTCCTTGCACAGACTCAAGGCACCTGAGACAGATATAGCAAGCAACACCAAAAACATAATCAAGCCTCCTCCATGTTTCACAGTAGGTATGGTGTTTAGTTTGAAAGCTTCATTTTTTTCATCTGTGGCCATATAGCTGATGTGCTAGTGTAGCTTAATTTTGTCTTATCTGTCTAAAAGACATCCTCCCAAAAGCCTTGTGGCTTGATGATATGCAATACACCAAATTCCATTCTGACAATTTTAGATTTTCCTTTCAGTTCTCCTGGGTTTTCTTCAACTCTGCCCACTGTCAATCAAAGAACAATGGATGGTTCAATTAAGCACTGATTGATCTTGAAGTTCATCTTATTTTATTTAGCAAGTTGTCTTTTTGTCCATTTGTGTTGATTTTTGTCCTGCAGCCATGTCCATGGAGGTTGACAAAACATGTGTGCTACTAATTAAAAACCATGAGTTTGAAAAACCTTTTGTACAGGTGCCAACACATGGACCTAGGCAATTTTTGAATATCTTTGTAGAATACAAATATTTAATCTTTTTTCACACTTACTTAGTTTTTACTTGATGACAGTTTAAAGGCATGCAGGTATACATGAGACAATTTCAGGAGGCATAAAGTAATTTTTTCACTGAGCTGTAACGGTACAAACAATTGCCGTTCACAGCAGTAGTCATGTAAAAAGGTGTCTACACCTCTTGGAAATTGCTGAGTTTTTTTTTATCACATGTGAACTAGCAATTAGATAATTAGATCTAGATTTCAAGAATGCCTATAGAGAAAGGTAATGTGCAAAGTAATGAACAAATTACACATTGGCATGGGGTATTCATTCTCATAATCTAAATTAAAGCTGAACTCCAGGTTCAATTACAAAACATAAATGCTTGTTGTTAGCCTAGGAGGATGTATACAGGGTTTTCATTTATCCTATTCCTTCACTCCTGCAGGCTTAATGTGACTGATCCCTTTCAGCCTCCTCCATAAACCACCACGGAATGGTTCCCCCATGTTAAAAAGGTTGAGAAACACTGTTCCAGACCAATAGCTCATAGAGCAACATGGAGTGTAGTTGCCACCATGGCATTCAAGGCTACACGGGTATATTCTCTTCCTCTGCTGGAGTTCAGCTCTAACTAAAATGTAAATTTGTCCTGTGCAAAAAAAAAAAATAAACACATCCCTACAAAATAAAAAAAACACCCACATCAAGTGTTCCAGAATAGGTGTCAATAATAAAAACGTCTTTGGTGGGTATGCTGGTGGAACTTGTCCTATTCAAAGGATCTGGTAATCTTTTTCCTTTTTCTTGCCAAGATCAAAAAGGTTTTCCAAGACCCTTGTGAATGCTTATGAGTCTAACAAGTGATTTGAAAAGATCAATAAATGATTTGAACTCAATCATTAAACTCTAAGGAAAATAATCAATTTAGAATGAGTGCTAATGTGTACAGGACTGGCCTGCCCAACACGTTATGGGCAATCTGGACCTGAACTTTGCAATGTTTGGTGTGCATGCATCTACAGCTGGAAAGAGATAATAGCATTTATAACATCATGAGAGATGTGCTAAAAAAAACCCTGGTGTCCACAAAAACAATAAAGCAAGCTTACTGTTTCCCATGGAAGATGTAGGAACAGACCAGGCTTTATGTGCTTTGACTGAGGTATTAATCCACAGTAACAGTAGACATATTTGATGTTAATGAAGACAGCATTTCAAGGGAACCTCATGCCAACTTTAAAGTATAGGGATGATGTTATGGGGTTGGGGTTACTTTGCTACTTTATGGTCTGGGCAGATTGCAGTCAACCATAAATTCTACATTAAAGTGTGCTTGATAGCAATGTGGTTTCATCTGCCCAAATTTATTATATATCAGTGGTCGCCAACCTTTTCAGACTGGCGGACCACTAAATTTTCTGGCTCCGGACCACGCATACACGGGAAGCCGAGTGTCACTCAAAAGGGAAGAAACTTCCTCCGAGAGTGACGTCATGATGCCAGACCCAACCATTTGACCCAGACCTGCGATGGGAGTGTGAGCTGGTTGTGTCCAGAGACACAGCGGGGCCACCACCCTGAGTCTGCGGACCACATCCCCCATAGCGTCCCCCCATCAGGTTTCTTCTCCTGACCCCGCTCGGGGTGCTCTAATCAGAGCTATGGACCACCAAACATTTCTTGTGGACCACCGGTTGACGACCATATTGACGACCGCTGATATAGATGAATCTTTCAACACAAATGATGATCCAAAGCTAATTAGCAAACCCAGCAAGGTATGGCTCAAAAAGAAAAAAAGAAGGGTTATGGACTGTCTCTGTCCATAAAAACAAAAAAAAAGGTGAAAATGCACAAACATATATGTATTGAAGGAATTTTGCATGGAGGAGTGATCCAAAATTCCTCTTCCACCACACTCCAAAAAAGAATACATTTTCTTCTAACATTTATTGTGGCATTTTCATTGCCCTATGGGAAAATGGAACTAGATAGAGGAACAGGGGGAAAAAATTATTGGGAAACCTCGAATACAAAGCCCAGTCTAATGTGATGGTACAAATAAATCTGACTAGTATTGGTCAGCCACACATTGATATTTAAGGAGAATTTTAGATATTAGTGAAATAAAACTTTGGCTTTTGGTGTGATGATGTCATTATAGTCCTGGGAAATAAAAAAAAGCATTTTATTTTTACAAGCTACAACATACCAGAGAATTATTCTCTGCTCCCTCCAGAATCCACCAAAGTAGGTTAATCATTTATAATTAGAATCAGTTTATTATCAGAGAGATGAGGCATAGCAATAGTTGGGAAGTGTGACAATCGCACCATTCGCATCTGTCATAGGAAAGGTCATACATTAGCACACATTAATGTCATGAAGTCCTCAGAGTGACTTGGGGCTGTGAGAAGACAGGGCCTCCGCTAAAAGTACCTCTGACGCCACAACCGCGTGTTCTTCCATCTGAGGGACATCAGCGTGGCACTCTCAGCTCCCTAATGTTCCTTCTATTGCTTACAACTTGTCAATCTCAGGCTTTTCACTCCAAAAATACTGAACTAAACATTGCTCCATATCTGATGGTGGCCAGTTACTAGATTGTCTTCTTCTGGGGCCTGACAATACCACCAAAACAAACACAACATTAAGATTCTCCATCTCTCCCCTATTTTATGTCTTCGGATGCCTAGCAAACAATCCAATATATATTTCATCCTACCATAACTCCTACATGACTTCTCTCCCACACAATGAATTCTGGATAGATCACTTAAGCCCACCATTGCAACCATCAAAGCTTCGGCAGATAGCACAAGCCAAGAAGACCTAATTTTAACAATAACAATCAACTGGGGCTAATTTAATGAAATCTAAACCCTATTTATATGGCATTTAGCTACTTCTTGCATTCATATCAGCATCAGCTGCACATTGAATCTCTGGACCAGCTTCTTCATAGGAAAGATGGTGGACCATGCCTGGCCAATGTGCATGGTCATGTTTGCTTGTAGCCTCCACCAAGGGTTATCTTACCTTTGAGAAGGGGATGGAGTATTGCCCTACCTATGGTTGGAAAAACCTTCATCGAAGGATCACTAAGGGTTATTTTGACAAACACTTTATAAATAATGTAAACAACATTTGGAGTCTCCTTAATATTATTATTATTATTAAATTAATATTATTGTTAAACAGGATTTATATAGCACCAACATATTATGCAGCGCTGTACATAAAATAGGGGTTGCAAATGACAGACAGATACAGACACTTACAGGAGGAGAAGCAATGCCCCAAATTTACAATCTCAAAAACATCCATCATTATTTTAAGAAATGAAGCTTAAAGTTTAGTCACCAACTTTGGATATATCCCGACAAAACCCATCAAACTCTACGATGAAACTGGCTTTCATGAGCACTGTCCCAGGGTTAGACCAAGAGTTATCTCTGCTTCAGAGGAAAAGTAACAGCACAGATCAGGTTAGAGACCACAATAATGCTTCACAAGGCTCAAGTAGCAGACACAACTCATGAAGATTTTAATAATCATCCCTGAATTGTTACAAAGAAGCCACTAGTGAGGAAAAACAGAAAAAGAATAACATTACCTTGGGCAAAAAAACACATAGAATGGACATTACACTAGGGGGTCCGATAAATCCACCTCTGAGATTTTTGGTTCCACCCATCAAGTCTTTGAGAGATGCAGAAAAAGTGAGAAGATGGTTTCTATATGTGTGGTCCCGACCATTAAACATGAAGGGGGAGGTATGATAGTGTGGTGACATAGCTGGTGATTAATTAAAAATTCAAGGCACACTTTTCCAACATGATTTCCACAGCATTCTGCAAGAACTGACCATTCCATCTTCTGGTTTGTTCTAGTGTGACCTTGATTTGTTTATTTTTATCATGAAAATGAACCCAAACCCAGCACCAGCCTATGTAAGGGCTATTTGACCAGGAAGAAGTGTGATGAGCGTGGCGTCAGATGACACAGCCTCCAAATTCACCTGACCTAAACCCAACTGATATGATTTGGGATGAGTGAGATTTTAAAGTAAAGGCAAAGCAGCCTACAAGTGCTCAGTGCCTCTGGGAACTTCTTCAATGTTGGAAAACCATTCTAGGTGATAACTTCATGAAGCTAATTAGGGAACATGCCAAGAGTGAGCTAAAGGCGGCTACATTAAAAAATCACAAAACACACAAAACATATTCTGAACAATTGTTTGCTCAAAACATATTAACCTAAAATGTATAAAATACTACAAATAAAGAAAAACCATTGAATAAGAAAGTGTGTCCAAACTTATGACTGGTACTGTATAATCACACAAGCAAATATGCAAATTTCATATATAGATTTTGCAGTAAAATCATTTTTTGTTAAAAGAATGTACTGCTATGAGATTGGAGAGATACATTTACACATAGCAGATTGGGTCAGAACAAGCACAGAACCCTAACTTCCTATCTCCTAAATCAGTTTACACAGGTTGCCAACCAGCATACCAGTTTATGCAACTATTATTGACAGTTCAGCTGCCATTTTTTTACCACTGTTGATGCATTTCTGGATGGTTGTCCATAGTGTCTTTATATATTTTTTTCTTCTTATATTAAATTAGGAAACCACAAGGCATATCAATTCTCTAACTTGCTGCAGCAAGTTCCAATGTAGCGTACACTAGGGGGCAGCAGGTGCTGCATTTTCCAATCTAGCGCCCTCTAGTGGAGACTCCATAGGGATTTCCATTAAACTAACTTTGGCAGATAACAATATAAGATTAGCTGCAAAGACATGTTAAATGTGGAGATAAAAGGAGCTAAGAGTCACCAGAATCTCAAATCCTACTCTTCATTCCGCCTAAAATGGAAAGATCAAGTTTAAGTGATGACCTTTTATAATTATTATTATTAAACATTATTTATATAGTGCCAACATATTACGCAGTGCTTTACCTTATTTATTAGTTTTACCTTTTCTTGACACGAGTCATGCCTAGGTAACGCTATTGAAACATTTACCATCTTTGCTGCTCGTGTCTTCCGCTTGCGTGACTTTTACTGTCATATAAAAGTTTACTGTCTTGTTAGGTTAATGTTATAGGTGGTGTTATCGTCTGTTTCCAAGCTTAGCGTTTACAAGGACGTAAATATTTTGCAGCAGCTGGGATTGTATCTAAGCGTTTATATTTTTATATATAATAATATTTGTTAGCGCATCCAGGAGGATGAGGGGCTCGTGGTCTGTGGGTGACGGACGTGCCAGTTTTCTAGGGAGATAGCATGCAGGTTGGTTTCCTGGTATACAGCACATGCATTGATGTGGATGGCTTTAAAGGCTGGAGATAAGGTTGTTTCTCTACCGCAGAGTGAAGGAAAGGTATGAGTGCTAAAACAGATAAGGAATACAGAGGTTGGCAGCAAAATCAAACGCCGTTCCTGATCTATCAGCGGCCTGACGGGATATTAGCTGCCGTGGTGAGAGAAAGGCCCTTGCCCGGTCTTTCTTGTGCTGCCAGGTACTTCCTCACATACAGAAAATACCCGGCACTGCTTCTTGGCAAGTCGAGGAAATCTATGATTCCGGGAAGACCAAACAATAGCCAGTTATTCACAAGGGCACAGCTATGTAGGCAAGAAATGTTGTAGGCCTTTTACATCAGTTCTCATGGACGTTGGAAGCTGAACTTTAATCTGCTTCTATTTAACCTTTCCCTGCCTTATCCCCCATCAACATGCTATGGTTTTATTACATATTTTATTATAGAGCCAGTGATGCCATCTTTGGGTCTTCTTTGTGCTTCTGTTTGCAATGCAAGCACATCATAGCTAGGAGAGGATGGAGGGTGCAGCTCAGAGCTTCCTGAAAACATCTACTAGATTGTAAGCTCTTCGGGGCAGGGTCCTCTCCTCCTGTGTCACTGTATGTATCTGTCTGTCATTTGCAACCCCTCTTTAATGTTCAGCACTGCGTATTATGTTGGGGCTAAATAAATCCTGTTTATTATTATTATTATTAATAATAATAATAATAATAATAATATTAATAATAACTCACCAGTGTACCCTGGCTCAGTGACCTCTCAAGAACCCTCAGCCCTGATATAAAGAGCAGGATACTTTTAGTGGTATACAAGTTTACAAAATGACTTGATGGATAGTTATTCGATCTAGGTATGGCCCATGTATAATGCTGAGCAAATACTGAAATACAAAAGGTGGCCAATAGGCAGTCAGGCTGGGAAGAATAGAGCTTGATGATGTTGGAAGTCCACCAAAATGAGCTGTGACATTCTGCAGCTTCTAATGCATTCTGTGAGAAGCTCACAATGTGCAGTGACATTAGAGAATTGAACCAGAGAAATCTGAACAACTATGCAAGACTAAAGGTTAGGCAAGAGAGCAGCTTTAAGTCAGCCAATATAATACCTCCCAACCTTTTAAAGTGGAAAAGCAGGTGATTTGTTGTGTGCTGTGGTGTGCTGCATTCTGTGGGTGCTATTTAAAATAAATGACACCACAACACAATGCACCCTGCTTGTTGTGTTACCGCCAATTGAAGTAACTAATGACAAAACATTTGCATCATCAGAATGTGATGGTGTGATAGAGCTCTGAAAGTATTGGTAAACCCAATCACTGAAATCTTATATTAGCATAAAGCTAAAATCTAGCAGATACAATGTAATGGAGGACGCACTCATTGAGCCTGATTTATTAAACCTCTCCTAGGCTGGAGAGGATACACTTTCATCAGTGAAGCTGGGTGATCCAGCAAACCTGAAATGGATCTGGTCTAGGATTCAAAACATTTGATAACAAATAGCAAACAACTTTGAAGAAATACATTCCAGGTTTGTTGTATCACCCAGCTTCACTGATTAAAGTGTATCCTCTCCAGCCTTGGAGAGCTTTATTAAATCAGGACCATTGTGTACAATGTATCCAACACGACAAATTGGGAGTGGTAGCATTTAAATGCATTTTAGAGCAGACAGATATGTCAATGTCCTAATATTTGCACAAGATAAAAAATATCCCTTACATATAATGAAATGAAAAATTCCATAACTCTGCACCTTTCACCTGCTATATACAATTCATTTCCATTGCAACTCAAGGATAATCTTGTGTAGAGGGCAATTTTCACATGCTAGTGGTAAGAAGAAAACACAAACTTCATGCAGATGTAGCCACATAAGAAAGCAAACCCAGGATCCCGGTGCTGCACAGCTTTCATTAACCACAATCACTCCGCAACCTCTGCTGATTATTCTGCTTCTCTCTTTCTCAGCTCCCACCCTTCCCATCATTTCCTTTCTTGCCCTGCTTCATGATTTCATGTTTTCTTCCTCATCTCAGGTTAAGATAAAGAACCTCTCAGTTTCCTTTGAATTGTTTAAATCTTTCCACAATTCCCAGCTTCCTCTTCTTACACATTTACACTTTATGAACTAAGATTTTCTTACGCCCTTCATTGATATTTGTCCCAGAATAATGCTGAATTCTCCACCCTTGTCATGACCGGGAGCTTACTCACCGCTGGTCGGTGGTTTGGCAGCTGAATACGTGCCGGTATCCAAATTGGATATTAATACCAAATATATATCTCTATTGGCCTTCAATTTATGTACCTATCAATTTATCAATATGCTATTTAACTTTTTATTATCTATCTTTTTATTTATCATTTCTTTTATCATTACCTATCTATCTATCTATCTATCTATCTATCTATCTATCTATCTATCTATCTATCTATTAAAGATTCCTGGGTGAGCAATGCCTGGGTCAAAACTTTTTTTAAGGCCAGCCGGAGGTTGACCTTTTGCAATAATGCCAATTCACAGTGTTAATTCATTTCCTAATGAAACATGAGTTTTATTGACAGGTTCACTTTAACTCCTACAGATAAATGCTGCAACTGTCAAATTTGGAATCGCTTTAATCTCTGGACTCGTTACAAAGAGAGGAATCACCATAACAGCATCCGGATATCTCAGAACTGACATCTGTCACAATACATCACTAAATGTACCATCTACATCAGAACCTCATATGTAAAGTTTTAAATTAATATTTTTCATTCTAACTAGATCATTTCCACTTTAATAAATGTATCTCTTAAAAAATCGCTGGGCGCAACTACAGCAGGACCTGTCTGCGTATGTAACACGATAGCGTGTTTTATGACTTTCGCAGTGGATTACTGTCAGGCGCTATCCCCGCGGGCCTCTTGTTTTTCCTGACCCGTCATGAATATTACACCGATATGTTTCCAATTCTCTCTGTTTCAATCAGTGTTGACTTTTTATTTTCTTTTTTTTTTGGGTGAACCGTTCAGCATCTGTTAGGAAGAAGGTTGATTTTGTGGCCTTGCCCCTCTCACATCTGGAAGGGTGTCCTCCAGGAGACGCGGTAGGCGAATGTTATTGAATATCTTCGACGGTTTCCTAGAAGAAGCGCAGAGGGGCTGCCAAACTCGGGCTGTTTTGACAAACGTAATAACGCCCGATCTTTGTGTTCGTGTTCTTTGGTGGTCACGGTTCTTGTAGTTACATTGTTATGATATCTGTCTGACCCCCACCCGGTTGAGCAGAAATATGTGATCGAGTTGTTACTCAATGCTTGTTGTGATGGGCGATGTGAGCCAATATCAAGAGTACCTGTTATCTAGGGATGAATATAAGGTCCAGCTGTCGAAATTTTCTATTTGTATAAAAAAAAACTGGAGGTAATTTGGAGAATTTAGTGATCAGTCCTAATCAGGTGCTTTACAGTGAGTGAAGAACCCAACATCTTATATAAAAGACCCAGAAAACTTACAGCCAGTGGTCAGAGTTATGGGTACATCAAAACCAAAGACCAATTTAAACTTTATCTAAAGCTAAAACTTTAGATTAATCGGTTATAACCTTATTCACGTTTTTTTTTTTGTCTTTGTCATCACTTCTCTGTAACTTTCTCTCTCAAACATACAAAAGGAAGTGAAAAGAAATCTCCCCAAGCAAACGCTGAGGAGCGTCTCTTCTTGGGTGTCACTGGGACAGGTGTCCAGTTATTTCTGATTTACCTGAAATTTTGGATTTCCTATCCCCCATGTTTTTCAACAAAAAAATTTTGGCAAAATGTCACCATATTGTTGAGAGGCCTTTGAGGCAAAAAATCTGAAATCTGGAGAAGAAGTTCCACTTACCTGCTCATTATTCCAGCTCCATCAGGCGACATGGCCGGGTGGCTCACCATGGCTTCTCCATTGGCCAGACTCCCAGGTCCAGCAGCACAATGCAGGAAGGTGCAAGCACATGCATGCACCCATACTTTAGTCCCCTTGGAGCTGTACTGTCCATCAGGTGAGGGACCCCATGCCATTTAATTGTTTTATTTGGAACTTTGTTGTTGGAAGTTTATTCCTAGTTCATTATGGCAACTGGGTTAAACTTAATCATGGCACATTTTTAAACTTGCCCCCCACACTTTTAATTGAACAGCCTCTAAAAAAAGCATTGTCACCAAATTTGCTTGGGGTATGTGGTAAAATATCCCAAGTGTAAAACAAACATATATATTCTGTTTTTTCTGTAAATTGAGTGTAGAATAATAGGTAAACATTTTTTAAAGCCAACAGAAGTTAGTTTGCTACAGAAATTCTCCACCAACATACATTATCCATGGCAAAAAATGTAAAAATTGCCTCATTGCCCCTAAACAGGACTAATACTGATCAGCTAATTCTCCCCAATAGAGACCCAGACAACAATAAAACAAAGCTTTTCTCACTCCATTCTAAAATGTAATTCATGTGAATTTCTAAGGATATATTGGGTTCCACACAACTCCTTTGGGTTACAAAAGACTCTTTCAACTCTCTTGGACCTGTTCTTGAGTCAAAAAATTGCCCTGAAAAATGCAAAAATGCTCTGCTAATTTCTATCGTTTGACCATGTAGATATGCTTTGCTGTTAACAAAATCAAAATAAAGCAAATATATAGCTAAGCAGTCAGATAGGATCCTGTTAATTGGAGCTCTAGCATGGTGGACCTCAGCAATGAGACCACTGCTTCCACAGTTAAATGTCTTTTTCTTCAACATGCTGGCAGGGTGCTGGCTTTCCTTCTTGGTTGTGGCTGGTTTCGGAATTTAAAACAAACTCTATGGGTGATTAAAACTGAAATTTTAGTGGGGCTTTGAGATGCTTGCATGAGTTTTATTTTGGTGGATGTTTGGGACTAACAGTTTGGGTGGTTTATTATTACACTAATCTTCACGTCTGGAGGAAAGAATGAATTATCTTGTAGGATTAGCTGCCTCTTTGATTATTTATTAGACAAAAGCTTGTCAAACACTTTCAATGTGGAATGTTGGTGTTTGAGTCGGGCCTATAAACAATGTTGCAATGGAGGGTGGGCGTTGAGATTTTGGAATTTTTATTGAATGTCGCGGAGGGTGAGTAATTTTGGAATAATTTGTCTGTATAAGGTCTTTAGGTGGAAAATGAAACGGGTAAGATCACCACATTTTTAAACACTGTCTGGCTACGTGTAACATCTGAGTGTACCCATGAAAAATGAAACATATCAACTTTGACAGAATAGGAAGATTCTCAGCTAAACCGCTAATGGCCACCCTGTGTATACAGCAGGACAATCTTCCCATGGCCAGGAAATTAATATTGTGACAGATAGAAAGGCCCTTCTTTAGTCATTTAGATTAATGAGACCAACAGAGTACAGAAAATGGTAGCTAATGAGAAGGGAAAGCTGTGGTGATGTCAGGGAAGAACTGCATTGCATTGGGGCAGTGGCCAAGTACTGCATCAATAATTCAAAAAATCGTAGCTTGGGTTAGTAGGGGAATTATACATTTCTACCATATCAAACAAATATGAAAGCTTCATTCATTGATCAATTACAATCATCCTATTAACAGGTCAATAATTCTACCTGCAAGAGTCTCCCTACGCGTTTCACCTCGTATGGAGCTAACCATTACTTTATGACTAGGCTCCATAAATAGTAAAAGGGATCAGAACTAAAATATCCCGCAAATGAAAGCAATGGCTCTTGGTCATTAAAATTATTTAGGTAGATCTGAAAGCAGGTGTTTGGTATTTGATGGAGTGTTAAGGATGGTAAGGTTCTAAGAGCCTGCACCCAAGATAGAGGGACTAGAGGCAAAGAGACCAAGTGATGCAATTAGCCGATTAGAAAAATTTGCTTAAACAGAAAAAAAAAACACTTTTTGATTATTTATAAAGCAGTGAATCTGAAAAGTTCCATGGTGGAGAATCAAATACTGCCAGTGAAACACTGGACCTAGAATATTCTCCACCAGGGGATGTTGCAGTAAATGTCAGGTGCTTTTTTAAAAGACCCCTTCGTATTATACTTGACATGCTGATCAGTTTTTGATGGACAAAGCAAACGCTATGAACGTTCACCCTAATACTAACCCTAATGATAACCATAGCAGTAACCCTGATCAACAAATCCATGTCACTGCCATGTTGGCTTTTGGAAGTTCAATTGATACTAATTCTCTATAACAATCCAACTAGTCCTTGAGGCCGGTGCTGGGTAGATTTGTCTGCAGAATATAACTTATTTTCTAGTTAATAGCTGCCATAGGAATTTTGGGTAAACGTAGTTTGCCTTGATGATACAGTCGGAGAAGTACATCGTGTTCCATTGTAGCGGAGTGGAAAACACATCTATAAACCCATGACGGTTGCACATGATGGGATATCTTGTAAGCTTTCTTCTAGGTACGTACCCATAAGAGGTAAATATTATTTTTCAGACACTCCGCAGTGCAAACCTAATGACCCTTCCCCAAAGAGAGATTTGAATAAAAGATATAGAGATTCCACTGTCAGAATGTGGCTGGGTCTCGGCTCCATAAAATAAAGGTCACATCGACAGGCGGATAAAAGATTCATGTTATGGTGGAGGTATATCCTGTCCCCCTGCTCTGTTTTTCCAGGACAAGAAAAACGAGATTTGAAGCAGGCCATTCCAATGTTGAGAAAAAAAAATTCTTTGTGTTTTTACTGTTATACCGATCTATAAGTTCAGAAGTGACTTTAGCTGAGGGGTTCTGATGGAGGGCTTGTTAACCAAAAAACGGTTTACATCTAAATATAGAATTGTGGCCTTATTTAGTAATTAGAAATGGTGTATATAAGTTTTTAAAAAAATATTTTGACTTGACTTCTTAGCCTGATCTTTTTTACACTTGTGCTTCTTTTAAAGCTGATGGATAGACCTGTATAAAAGCTATAAATATACTAAATACCTGCCAAAAGTGTGACCCACTTAAAGATACTGAAAAGCCAGTCTGTTGGCTGGATACCAGTGACATTCACTAATATTGCAGCTATTCATTCAGTAGTGAATAGCAACATTACTGGGAAAGTAAGGCCTGGAACGTTCAAGGCAAAGGAGCATAGGGAAGGGCCGACATGACTGGGCAGACTGGGAGCAGACAGGTAAGAGTTAGAAAATAAGTTCGGAAGTGAGCAAGGTGGAGTTTAAAGATGCCAAGGTGAAGGAGGGGTTAAAGGGATTAAAAGGTCAGGTAGAGAAAGTGAGGGGGTCATTTTGGGTAGACAGCCTGTAGGAGAAAGTTTCCCACCCTCCCGCCCTCTTTTTTTTGGTTAGGTACAGTTTTTGGTTTGTAGCATTGGTTGTTAGGATAGGATAGTTGGGTCAGCGGCTGAGGTCCTTGAAGGGGGTGTGTTGATTGGTTGAGTGTTGAATATGGCTATGCAGTTGGGGACCCATCTACGGTATGGAGTTCATGTGGTTTGGATAATTGTGTTTGGAAAAAGATGTTGAGGGTCTGCACAAAATGGAAGGAATCTATTGTTCCAGAGCTGGGAGAATTGGCAGCTGAGAGCAATCATTATTGGGGTGCAGACCAAAAAACAATATTGTGATGGTCTTCGAGGACCAGCAACCAGTAAATTTTAAGTTGGGAGCAGTGTAGTTTCTTTTTAATTGTTATTTAAGTATTATTTATGGGTAATTTATTGGCTATATTTATGTGTTAAATATTTGTTGATATTATGATTGTTATGGTGTTTAAATGTATATTTGTTTTTTAAATATATATATATATATAGAAAGAAAATATTTTGATAATTGTTATAATAAAATGCCTACGGACCATTTAACCAACCCATTCTGGAGTGTTTTTTTGGATTTTGTAAAGGTGGTTTAAAGGTGATGAAAATGGGTAAAGGGATTTTGGGTGGGGGCAGTCGTCTGTGCCACAGTCATGAAGCCTATTCTAAAACTGAAGCAACACTGAGAAGCCTATCTATCCACTGGAGACCAATGGCATCACTGGGAATGCAGCTTAACCATTCATTAGAGTTCATTGGCATCACTAAGTGTAGAGCCTATCCATTCATTAGAGATTCAAACGACGTTTCCAGTTTGCTCAATTGGAAACATTTTTTTTTATTATTATTCAGATCCAGGCACTAAAGCATAAGATGTACCTAGAAATTGATTACTATTTACAAAAGAGATATATTGGCCATCTGTGGCTCACTGCTATTCATACTCTCTATATGACCTCTGCGTCACTTTGTATCTTGTCACTCTTCCAGCCAATCTGGAATTCAGGCAGCCACATAAATGCTGCAAAGAAAAGTGCGGCCGTGTCAATAAACAAGGAGCAGGCATTCCATCTAGAACATTGATAGTGGTAAACCCTCCGCAGTCTGCTCTAAAAGGTAACCTTGAAAAGGGATCAGCAGAGGCAGACAGAAGTTTCCATATGCTGATTGCAGCAACAGATGTGTTCGTTCCTCTGTATGTATCAGAGAATGGCAATATACGAAGGGCTTTATGGAGCGATGACTTTAAAAGGCAAACTGTCCCCTAGCTGGATGTTGTGTCTGGGGGTCTCGTTCGCCTCGTCCCGTGCATTCCACATCCACCACATCACTTCCCAGCAGCCCCTGGGGCAGAGTGAGAGATAGCTTGCTATCTTCATGTCAAATTTCCCATCATTGCTTAACTCCTGCAGGATCCTGGCTCATCTCCCCTCCGTGCAGCCAGGTTTACGCTTGCGACTCATTCTTGCCATAGCTTGGATGCACAAACCCGCTTATAAAATCCACATTTCCAGGATTCTTTCCGGCACCCCCCCAAGCAGTAAAATATACAAAGACGGGACGAGGAGTAAACAATTTTTTCAGAGCTAATCTGCCTTTATTTTCATCGTTCTTTTTGGTAATGGAATTCGCAGTTGGTCTTTTTCGAGTGACGGGTAAAAATAAGTTTGGGTTTGGCCAGAAAGTCTAAATAACAAATCGATGGGTGGGACACCTTGAAGCTCCCTCACGTGTCCGCTTAACACAGCGCACACCTCCCAGATTACAGTCCGGAGGATGTTATGTCTGGGAGGACGCTGAGGATCCTGGGAAATGCATGTACTCCGTGCACCTGCTCCTACCAGCTAGTTAGACATTATGGACTTTTTTTTACAAAGGTCAAATCTAGGACGAAACAAAAATGTACACATTTGAAATCTGTATTTCCTGTCTTCCTCTTTCCCTTTAAGCAGAATATAATTTATTTCATGTGTATTCTTACTTGTATCTAATTTGCACCATAAAATACAATTAGAGACAATTTTCATTTGCAGGATTGCATTGATGTAGAAAACAATCCTGTATAGTTCCCTTCATATTTTTTTTTAAAAGGGGGGGGGGGTTAAAAAGAGGGGGTCAAGACGCAAGGTCTGCTGCAGTGCTAACAAGGATCATCCTAACAGAAGAAAAGAAAGAAAAGACTTAATACTCTGCTTCTGCTCCTTCACTTTCCAATCATAGGCTAGGGCTAGAGAGGTGACCAATATATAAGCCTGGGAAATGTTTGGTACATCCCTCATATTTCCTATGTTCTGACTTTATAAATATTACAAATTAAAACATATTAATAATCTATCATGGGAGAACTTGGGTTATTCAGCAAACCTGGAATAGATCTGGTTCAGGACTGAAAGCATTTGCTAAATAATAGCAAAAGAAAATAGCAAAAGAAATCCCTTTTAAGTCTGTTGGATTACCTAGGTTCTCCCATGATAGTCCATCTTCTCTAGTCTTAGTTTAAACTATCTTCTCCAGATGAGTGGTCGGCCACCTTTTGGTTGTCACAGACCACTAATTTCACTGACTCTTGACCGCACATGCGCGGGGAGCTATGTGTCACTCAAAGGGGAAGACACTTGCCCCAGAGCGAGGTCATGATGCCACAACCCACCCACTCTCCCATCGCAGGTCTGAGCCTATGATAGGTGAATGGGCGGGTTGTGTACAGAGACACAAACCGCCCACTGCCCCGAGCCTGAGATCCATACGGGGGACATGGTCCGCGGCTCTGGCTGGTGCAACCCCTAAGTGGGGTCTTTTTCCTGATCCCTGGTTGGCGACCACTTCTCCAGATAGTTTTAATAAATCAGGCCCATTGCATACAATTTTTTTAGGGGGATGGTGGGCTTCTCCTCAATGTTTGCTTTGGGTGGCAAAAAGTTTAGATGCCCCCCGTTTATTTTCATATATACGAGGATTATTGTGCGATTAGACTCTTGTCTGCAGCCGGTTATCCTTGGCTGTCCTCTGTCCTGTTGACTCCTCCGTCACACTGGCTGTTGGTGCCACTATGTTCTATTTTTTGCCTACAAGTCCCCCTCCACCAGGTGGGAGAGACATTGTGTCCTGCATCTTTGTGTGTCAAATGATGTCACTCTTTAAATCAGTTGCTGCTGGTTTGCAGCCAGCCCAGGCCCTGTGCAGAACACACAGCCTTTATAAGATTCTTGGCCCGGTCTATAGACAGGAGGTAGTCATTGTGACGGGTGACTTTAATTCCTGCTCTCCCCCACCACATATACCCTCCCGGATTTCACTCTCTTCCTCGCCTTTCAGCAAGCAGACGCTCGGAGGATACACAGAAAGCCGAGATCAGAGCATTTGTCCCGAGAGTAATATTTTTAGGAAAAAAACTTTTAGGAAACAGCATCTGGCAAAGGGTCCCACAGTCGCGGCCAGCCGCCTGACGCTGCCAGGGTGAGGGCAGACAGAAGCCGCGTGTTAGCCGATACGGAGGGAACATTCAGTCTGGGTCCGGGACGTATCATTGAAGGATTCATAAAATTGCAGAAAGTTTTCATCCCTGCTGCAAATTCTTTTGAAATACATTCTTGAAGGGGAAGGGGACATCATTTGACCTCTGGATTCTTTTTATTTCCTCTGTTAATCCGGGCAGACAAAATACAGTACACTATTCATATCAGTCACTGCCCCAGAGGAGGTAATACTGCCATGTGCCTAAAAGTACAAATAGATCATTCAAGGCAAATAATTACAACCCAATAAAAGCGATAATTTAGTTAAACTTCAGTCATAAATAGGAAAATGTAATCTTTGAAATTCTGTAATAAATCAGAAAATTTTACAATGTAATAAAAGAAAATTATATCATACAAAATCAAACTGTGATGCAGCATCAACATTCATTTTCGTATACAGGTAGTCCCCCGGTTACATACGAGATAGGGACTGTAGGTTCGTTCTTAAGTTGAATATGTATGTATATTAGAACAGGTACATTTTTTTAATAAATGCAATTAGGACAGATGTTTGTCTCAACATATTATTAGGCAGTGTTGTGTGAGTTACTGTATAAAATCCTTAATGTGATTTAATTACAAACAAAGCAAAAAAAAATCTTCATGGAGCCTAGACAATCAAAAACTTCTGGAGCAAGCTGTGCTTTGATATGCAAAGTCAACTGCAGAGTTTGTCTTGGTCATTAAAGAGTTAAAAGAGACTGCAGAAAGAGCTCCCCCCCCCCCTGGATCATATATAATCCATTCAGAATGGGGAAAAAATGATATGTGACTATGATCATGGCATGGTTGTTGGTGTTATGTGGGCTGGTCAGAGTATTTCAGAAACTGCTGGGATTTGCACACACAGCCATCTCTGGGGTTTAGAGAGAATGGTCTAAAAAAGAGAAAATATCCAGTAAGTAGAAGTTCTCTGGGCATGAATGTCTTGTTGATGCCAGAGGTCAGAGGAAAATGATCAGACTGGTTCAAGCTAATAGAAAGGTAACAGTAACTTAAATACCCCGGAATCTTTGCTTAGTGATAGTAATAAAGGTCTTTGCCTCAGTGATCAGTGGAAGTAAAAAATGCCGTGTCATCAGCAGGGGTAATACATATTTCAGTGTCAGTGTATAATAGAAGTACAACAAGCCTGGGATCTGTCAGAGTAAAAACTGCCTCTGTTGCAGTGGAAATAAATGTCACTGTGTCATTGGTTGGCAAGACTTAACAAAAAGTCTAGTGTTAATAGGAGTAAGAAATATATAAAAACAGCTCAGCAAACATGTACTCAACCTGCACATTACACATAAACATACACACAAACACATAGTCTGCACGTTACACACAAACATACAGACACAGCACTGCATTACATACATAAACATACACACAAACACATGGTCTGCACATTAAACATAAATATAGAGACACAGCTCTCAATTACACACATAAACATACACACAAACACATGGTCTGCACATTACACACAAACATACAGGACAAATGTCAGGCTTTTGGAGGTAGGGAGAAGTACCTGGGGAGAAATGTGGAGGCCCTGGAAAGTTACTTTCCAAACCTCTTCAAAATAAACATAGCGAGAAATACAATTTTATTAGGGCTTTTGGCCTTCCCACACTCAAGCATTGCTTTTGTCTTTGTTGCTGTCCTTCCTGTCTGTTAAAATGGGACAGGACTAGGACAGCAGTACTTATAAATCTGTCTAATGGAGTCCCGGATTGCAGTAAAAAACCCACCATAGTTTTTAGTTTTTCTCACTCTATCCAATACTAGAAGAAAAAATGGCTTTCCATACACTTTATTACTTGCTTGTCTGGTGTGGTGCCTGGTGTGCCAAATAAAAGGTCCCCTCTCTCCCAGTGTGGTTGCTCTTGCCAGCTGCTATATCACTACTGTATTTTGTAGTTCTTCAACAAGGAGACAGGTTCATTGTAAAGCTTAATCATTATCCTAAATATTATTTTAAAAATTGAGTACATATAAAGTGATGCTGGAGCCTTTTTTAAAAGTACAAATCTGTGTCACACTTACTTTTTCCTTGTGTCTCTCTCCTGCGCATCCGGGCAGTTCTAACTTTGGGCTTGCCTTTGCTCCCAAGTTTAATCAGTTTTGCCCATCCCGCTGGCTAATCAGGAAATAGTCTCTTAATCATCCCTGGCTTTTTAGCTAGCTCAGCGTTCGTGCAACGTGTTTCCACTAATGTTGAGCCCCCTAGCTCTGCTGAGCAGCCCTGTACACCTGTTGGTTAATTCATTGTTTCCTCTGCCCAGCTCCTGTGTAACCCCTTGTTGCCCAGTCTGTTGTTTCCCAGCCAATTTCCTTGTGCTGTTCCAGTGCTCCTCTCTGCCTGTGGATATTCCTGTGTCACCTGCACCCTTTGTAGCTTCCTGTGTCTCCTGTGTTTCCTGTGTCTGCGGTGGCCCCTGTGTCACTGCTGTCTATTTCCTGGATCCCTGGTATTTGACCCCTGGCTTGTGACCCAACCTCTTTTGCTTGTTGCCTGCCTTGACCCCGTTCTTCCTTGACAATTCTACTGCCTTGTGATTTGGTACTGTGTATCTTCTTACCCAGCTCACCCTGGTGTGCTCAAGGACCGCAACCTGGCAGTAACCAGCAGCGCAACATCCTCACCACTAAAGGCTCTGAAGAAGACCTGGTTACTGCTTAGACTCTGCGCCTTGGCCCTTCTCAGGGCCCACACCATTTCTGTGCAAGTCATACTGCCCCCTAGAGGCTCTGACTCCCCAAGCGTGACAATTTGTACCTGGGCTTCACCATTATAAAAGGCTCAGTCCATTTAAAACTCATATTTCAGCTTTGGGTAATGCTGGAAAGTTATCCCCTGACATATTTAACTTTCTCTAGGAGTAATATTATTTAGATCTCTATGCTGAGTTCCTGCCCATAATGATAGGTTCCCACGATCCTTGCAATGAGCTACCAAGTCTGCACACCTCCTGTGCCTATTATGGGGCCTTCCACCATTCTTACACTTATTTCTGGGGTCTGTACACCTACTGTAACCATTATGTGGTGTTTCCCCCATACATGCTAAATTTGCTATTTAAAGAATAATATGTAAAATGTTACAAGAGGAGCTTAAACACACAAACGTGCTATAAAGTGTGCAAGAACATTCTAGGAATTGTACCAGGAAGTTCTCTCTGTTGGAGTATTCAAGACATACAAGAGGTCAGAGGCTGACACAGCTCCCGTGGGTCTACATATAACTTTAATATCATTTTTGGTAGAATATATCCACTATAAATGACCCTTTTACAGTCAGCTTTAAATTTCTAAAATTATCAGGGAGAAACAAAATATCCTTTTTTTTTTTTTGAAGATATGCAAACTTTTTGTCAATTTACGCATTCTAATTGTAAACTGAACACCCAAAGAAAACAGGTTTCGAGGCAGAGTAAGCAGTAAATTATGTCTAAACCAAAAATATAATAAATTGCACCCTACCAACCCTTCCATCCGATGGCTGCTTTATGTTACCTTTATAGGCATTATTTAGATTCTTTTACCTGACAATGGGTACACTAGAAATGGGGAAAGATAATTACACATCTTGGATTACATAAAGACGTATTGTAAGCAGAAACCATTCATGTCATTGGCTCGTACCCTCCGCATTCTCAGACTCCACGGTATCGAGTCCGCAGTCCTTACCGAGAACTGTTTCAGTGACTCGTGTCTGGGATGGTTCCGGTCCTTGTACTTCCTTATCAGCAGGTGCTCAGAATCCCAAGAATTTCTACTAAAAAAGATAACACAGGAATCTGACTTTGCTCTGAAAATATTTCATTTATTTCTATGTTTACATAAAAAATGACTTAATTCATCTCTCATATAATAAATATGGTGAGCTGAGTCCAAAATAGAAATGCCTGAACACACCCTGTGTGCATCTTCCTGTTATGTTATTCAAGTTTAAGAGTACCTGTCATACTAACGTGATGGAGCCGCCATATTGCATTGTATATTTAGGAAAGGGGACACCATCACTTCACTAGAAATGATAAACTTATAGAACAATTAGGGAAAGTTGCCTAGGACTATCTATCTATATAGTGATATCTATTACTTCTTTCTTTCTTTCTTTCTTTCTTTCTTTCTTTCCTTTTTATTCTTTCTTTCCTTTCTTTTCTTTTCTTTTCTTTCTCTTTCTTTCTTTCTTTCTTTCTTTCTTTTTTTTCTTTTCCATTTCTATCTTTTCTTACTCTTCTAAACACCAATGTCACCAATGATTAAAGGAACAGATTCCATTAGCCATCAGATCATCAAATGAAGCAGAAATCTTCTAGTTGGACAATCGTCTATAAAGGTATTTATATTTTAAAATAATAATTGTGATGCTGCAATGAGGGTATTTGGGCAATTCTTATTAAGTAATGATCCTCTGTCCCTGTCTCCCAATTTTTCTCCTGCGTAGTTATCCACAAATTGCCATTTCAGTCCATTTTACACAGTCACGGTCCACTGTAGTCATCATCAATGAAAGCCGCCCTAAAAAATAAAATGCGGCCACAGCTGGAGCATGTTGACAGGAACTGTCTGTAGGAGATCAGCAGCACTGAGATGCAGCAAAGCTTGAAAATAAAAAGGTGACAACAGGATTTTATTAACAAATGATAGAGCAAACTCCATGTCTTTCAGTTAAGGTTTATATCTACTTCAACAATTTATTCTAGGTAATAATTAGTGGTAAGTGAAAATGCCTGAAACTGTTTTTTCAAAACCTGTCAGAATTTTAAAAATCTTGTTTTAAAATCTTGCTTTAATCCAGCCTTTCAACATGAGGGAACCCCTAAAATAACTATCAGGTCTTTAGGGAACCCCCTTTTATAATTACTATAGCCACAACTCACAGTATATTAGTAGGGTGGTCAGCCTGGGAAGAATTCCTCTTACATTGCCGGCCAAAGTAAAGAATGTCACCCTTACAGATAACCAAAAAGATCATTGTCACCTAAACTAACCTGCGAAGCACAAATTGTTCATTGCTTAAAGAACCCTAGTTGAGAAACATTGCTTTTATCTCTGATCAAGCTAGTAGGAAAACTGGTATAAAAAAACATGGGGGTGTCTGAATTGTAGAACATGACAGTGCCATGTATCAATGCATACTAAATGTTAAGCTATTGTACAGTTGACAGTGAGCCCTCTTCTTATGCAACTCTGAAAGCAAAATAAAGAAAATAACAATTCTGTAAAATGTATTCACAGGAGATGCCTTTAAGCTGTACATGGAGTTACAGAACAGTGTGATCCTCACAAATGGTGTCAGTAACAATTTATTTTAGCATATTTGGATGTATAACTGATTTTTTTAAATATTATATGGCTTCAAGCAGAACTCCGGCCTTACCATTAGTCTTACACAGTTACAGGCTAACCCTGATTTCACTGCACACTGTGACCTTCTCCTTGGTATTTCTGTTCCTGGCCCACTGCTTTCATCTACTGGATTTTAGTTCTTTTAAACAAAATGTGGGTGATACTCGGGGAAGCTCCATTCCTGCAGATTTGTCAGCTGCACATCCATAATGCACATCTCCCATTCCACCACATCTGAAATATGCTTTATTGGATTGGGATCTGATAACTGTGGCTGACGGTGATATGAGTCCAGTGAACTCATTGTTATGTTAAGAAACCAGTTTAAAATAATTTGAGTTTTGTGATATTTTTCTGCATCATATCATATCATATCAGAAGATGGGCACAATGTGGTGGACATGGTCAGTAATGATAATACAATGGTCTGTGACCTTCATACGACACTCAATTCGCCCATAAATAGTCCAAGAAAATATTCAGCACACCATTACACCCCTCAAAACAAGGCAGGATGAATCCATACTTTTATTATGTTGATGCCAAATCCTCATCCACATGGTAGAGACCAGGAAATATTTTTCCAATATTTAATTGATGAATGTTGTTGAGCCCGTACAAATTATAGCCTCAGGTGACTGTACTCGGCTGACAGGAGTGGCACCTGGAGTGATCTCCGATTGCTGTAGCCCATCTGCTTCAAGGTTTATTGTGTTGTTTTTCAGTGATTCTCTTTTGTATACCTATCAGCTGGATCCTCTTTGCAATGCAATGCTATTGTTGAATAGACCATATTGAAAAGTTTGTTGTATATTATATGTGGTTTAGTGATTTATGTTAGTGTGTGTACAGCCACGTAACTATCACTGCAGAAGATGTGGGGTGTGGAGGGAATCTGGAGTCCTGAAAGTTGCAAAAGCAAAGAAAAATAGGGGAAAATACCCTGATTTACAGGGAAAAATAGGTGTTAAAAAGAGCTAGCCATGCATCAATTGTTGTGCACGGACATTGGTCATTTAAAGGGTTTTTGGGTGTACAGATCTGCGCACATAAGAAAATGTATCCCAGGATTGCAATTCAGAAGATTTGAACATAGTATGGTAAAGTCAATGCAAACCCTGCTAATAAAATCTCCTGTAAGGTATAACATAGTAAAATCACTTGTAAAGTCTATTTCATGAAAAAAAAATCTAAAGCTCCTTGTTTGGGCGCTTTGTGTTATGGGGTGACAACATCCTGCCCCTGTCTCTCACAATCTCCTGCCTGTATATCAGCATCCCAAAGGATTCATACTGATACACACTGCATATTGCACTGTTGTCACCTTTAAAACAAGAAACCCTGTTAAAAAATTATTGCAGCCAACAGCAATTAGAAAATATGTCCAGGGCCAAAAAGAAACACACGCGGCCTGTTATCATGGTTATGCGCATTGCCAGGGATTGGCTTTAATGAGGCTGCAGGACATCAGCAGCATTCAGATGGATAAAAAAGAGTTTTAATACACAGCATTCTACCTACATGACATTCAGATCTGTTCTAATCTCTCTCTATGATTTCCCTATCACAGATGAAGCACATTGTCAATATGGCCCCTGGGACCCCCCTTCCACCTGGGTCACCCGAACTGAGATCAAATGCTTTGCTGTACATTATGGTTAGCATGGATTCAGGCAAAATTCACATACGTTTAGTATGACACCTGAATCACAAATGCTGTGATTTTGGGTTGAGCTGATATCGCCCTAAAACCTCATTCCTATGTATAATACAAGGTTACAATTTACAAGACACATCCCTATTCATTCACCTTCCCTCTGCAGCCTGGAGCCTTGTGATGGAAATAATTACTTTTATTTTTTCACTGCAGGACAATATAAACTTTGTTTTCTTTAGTGACTAGGACAGGACGATACCACCTCCTTCATGTAAGCCGAGCACCTTTCTAAGAGACTGTCCATATGCCGTCACCCCAAATCTTACTCTATGTTCTCCGGGGATCCACAGGATTTTATGTTCCCAATTTTCTGCCGTAAACCTGTAACAGAATGTTCAATGTATTAGGAACATGGAAATATTTTCATATAATAAAGCGCTATCAGTAATGAAACCTAGAGAAGGAGAAAAGGTAGCAGAATGTGATCTCCGCTCCTTTCTTTGCTTTAACTCCCAGTGTCAATCTGATATTACAATGCAGATAGTGTGCATACCATGGCCAGGCAATTTGTATAGTAATAGGTTGTGAAAAGTTTTAAAGTAATATTATAAATGTTGCATAACAGACTAATCCTTTAAAAATTACAAGCAAAGTGGGAGAACCTTTTATTCTAATAAGACATTCAGGGTTCAGGTACACTTAAAATAAAAAAAAAAAATCCTTTTCATCTCATGCTTTATTATAGACCCAGTGATAACATCACCGAGATTCTGTGCTTTCATATGTAATGCATCATCATATCTGGTGTATGGGGGCCACAGGGTGCCATACATAACTAACTCAAGAACCCTCAGCCCAGCACTAGGATGCCTCTTGGAGGGAATAATGCATATTATTTAAAAAAGCTGAATGAGTAGATGTCAGCCCAGAGAAGTGGACACTTCTTGGAATAGAAATGCATGCAGAGCACCCTAGGTGACACATTCATGAGATGCTGAACCTCCATTATTTAAAAAACTGAAATGAAAGGGATGGGTCAGGGACAGTCAGGCTGCAGGGAAATAAGATGCTGGACGGCCTCCAGACAGGAAAATATGGTTTTATCTGACTTGCTGCAGCTTCTAGATACCTCCAGTGTGCTGTGAAAAGAAGTATGTATTCTCTGTGCAAGGTAGAAGGGAAGGCCAGAGTTTATCTTCAAACATCACCATGTAGCAGCATTAAAGTATTCATTTCACTGCCCCAAGCCGGGCTTATATACCCCACTGAGCATACGTTACAAGGTGACCATCTGGGAATCCATGGTGGACTCCAAGAAACAACAATAGTAGAAGTTTTTTGGCTATGCCGATCATGTCTATTTTGTAATCAAGAGTTAGGGTTATATTTAGTATGGGCTTACCAACAAAGGCAAAAAATATCACATTATCAGCACTGAGTGGCCCACACATTTGAGACAAATTTCACCAAATCTTCAGCTATAATGGGTTTTGTAATTTTGAAATCAGTTTTCAAAGCCAGCCTTTGCTCAATATCATATCTTTGCACTGGAAAAAAAAGCCAAAAATCTTGCTGAGCTGTTTGCCCCAATACCCCTTTCTTTTTTGATTTTTGATGGTGATTGTATGCCAATCATCTACTTGAGAGAGTGGACCTATAATTGACTTTTAAAGTCAGTATAGTTAAACATACAGCATCAAGTTTAGTGTCAGAAAAACTCCACCTTTTATCATCAGAAATTCAAAATTAAGGTGTCTGGTGTCTGTGACTTAAATTGAACTTTCCAATGACTTGACAAGACTGCATGAATTCATTCCTGACACGTCACAATATACCAATGGTATCCTTTTTTTTTTTTTTTACAAAAGGTCAATTGTGTGGAACTCTGGTGACTTTGTCTAGGCTGACAGGATGTCATCAGTCTGCTGCAGGCAGAAGAAGGGATTTGCTCAGTCTCTTCTCCTCTAAAGATCAGCTTAATGTAGCAAGAGCTGAGCTGTGTCCAGTGTTTGTGAACGCAGTCACAAACTGCACAAACATCAAGATTTACATCATTATATAATTTCTAAGCTGAGATCCCAGCCACAGTACACCAGCACATTACTTACCATGCATCAATATAATACCTGATACCTGGC
>NC_092859.1:25703601-25707938 GCF_032062135.1 Pyxicephalus adspersus
CAATCATTTGTCATATATTTGTAAAGCAAGATGACTTATTCATAAAGAGGTGATTACAACAAACACAGATTTGTAATTGATGACATCCACTCAGAACCACAAAATGTTACAGCCATGTGAAGAGTAATAGGTGAATGTTGAGTAAGGGGTGAATGTTGAGAAAGGTTAAATCCAAGGCACAATGATTAAAATAAACAACAATATAATCTTGTTGTAGCATTCTGTAGCCTGTGGCTGTATAAATACAAATAGAAATGATGAATATTTCCTGGGACCTTCCCACAGATTCAATGTATATCTGCAGGAACAGCTTTTCGCAGCAGTGTGAATCAGATCACTTTATTATAAGCCACACAAAATAGCGCCCCCTAGGGAACACCATTGTCATTGCAGAGAATGAACAGTTTACGGTGATATACTGAATATGAATGAGATCACAGTAACCTTATATATGAGTATTAATGTCCTAACATAATCTTTTCTGTATGCAATTTATAAATAAAAACCTGAGATACATTTTCTCATTTAAATTGTATGTAAACTTTAGCTTTATATAACCTTATATTACCATATTTACTTCCCCATGGTGTTAATAATATCAAAATTGAAATCTGCAACCTGGCTGAAAATCTAGAGCTGCTGGTTCAATCTTGGAGGGTTCCCAGCTATAGCTCTGCCTTCATTGTTATTTGCGGTTATCGGGTACATTATTTCCAGCTCTCCTCCAGAGCTTCAGAATGCCATGTCTTTATACTATGGAGAATGAAAGAAGGGAACATGTTGGCAGTTCTGTAAAACGTTTCCTCTATATGAACAGAACAGTGAAGGAGCATTGTCAGACTGGAGTAGAAAATGTGTTACTGGCTGGATCACCAGGTTACAATAACAGAAAAAAAGAAGACTAAGGCAGCCAACATTAGGTACAATTTACAAACCAATTTCAGTGAACATTTTTTGGTATTATTACTACACAGTAGTATTTATATATCGCCAACATATTACACTGTTCTGTACAATATCTCAATGTCCATATTCCTGTCACTAGCTGTCCCTTAAAGTGGCACGCAATCTAATGTCCCTATCACAGTCATATTTCATTAATATAGTCTAAGGTCAATTTTGGGGGGACATCAATTACCCTAACTGCATGTTTTTGGCTAACTGGCTATGTCAATCTCAGACTCACCCCTATGTTGTCCAATGTCCAATGGATTGAATAAGGTGCAGGACCATTCAACCCACTTATGTGCCCCAGGTATCTGGTGTATCATCATGTGGATTCATATGCACATGACATGGAACTAATGTCATGGGGTCAGTGCTGTTCTATGGAGGATGAAGAACCATCCACCAATGCCAATGGAGGAAAATACAATGGACTCTGGGACTTCACATGCGAGTCTGTTGGAACAGAATCTCTGTTTATTTAATTTATTATTTATTGTACATTTGCTTAACAGATATAGCAAATCACTAGTGATGGTATATTTAAAAGACCAAAAAGGGTCAAATAAGAGAAGTTGATTTAGATGGTTTATACTCAAGTACCTTATATATCTGTGACTACTTTTACATTATAATGTCATCTTCATGAGCTGATCCTGAACGCAGGTCGTGAACACAGAGCAATGCCAGGTAATAAATTAAGCCCACTGGCAGGGTTTACTATGCAGCAGCTTTTAGTGCCGATTATATAAAAGCTTGTTTTATGCTGTTAAATCACTTTAATGATGTAGGGCTAAGGAAGGGGCTCTGCAGGCAGCACAGAACGCTACTAAAAGTGTTGATTTTGCTGTAGAATTACAATACAGATTGAATTAAAGCCTATGGACTAGGGATTAAAAAAATACAGAAAGTTCATGATAGGAGTTTCAACTTCAACCATTTCCATTTCAATTTCAAGGACAAATTAAATTGAAGTCTATGGCCTCTGTGTTTCCAAGTTTGTAAATACCCATGTTTCGGTCTTGTTACATTCAGGCGCCAGAGTCCGCCAGTTCATAATGGGGGGGCACATGGTTTTCCGAAGTCTGCACTTCCAGAGCAATTGAGCGTGCATTAAAACGAACCTAAAAATTAACGTGCCACGAAAGAAGGGGAACTCCGAGTCTTTGGTTGGTTGATATTTATCGTCCACCGTTAAACCCAAGATTAAAAATCTCCCCTTGGGGCCCCCAGCCAGCATTTTCCAGGATCTTTCAGCACTGCCCTGTGTATTTATCTCTTATATAACTCGGTAACTCCATCCCTGCAGCGTGTGTGTATAGTGTATGTAACCCGTCCCGGCAGGCCGCGCACAAGTCTGTATATATTTGTGTGAACCGTGCGCTCTCTCCCTCTGCGCCGTTGTTTGTTCTGGACGCCAGGGCCCTGGCACGGACGCCTGTAAGTGATGAGAGGTAAAATTGTGTCCAACACACACCTGGGGAGGAGAAAAGACAACACGCAAGAGCTGCCAGGAGCCAGGAATAGATTCTATAAATAGGGGTAAGGTCCCCCCCTACGCTCGCTATATACACAGCGCTATTTATCGTAGGCTGTGAGGTCACCCCTGGGAGGGAAGGTTATAAATCACGCAGAACGGGATTTCCTGATGGTCCTGCTTTGATTTCCTCTGCCTCCATTTGTAGATGCCATGCTACCCCATTCCCCAAGCAGCCCCCTCGCCTATCAGGCCTTCAAGCCCCCTTGTACAATGCTCCGCAGCTCGGGGGGCCTAGACCGGTGCAGATCTGCAGCCTATAAACTCATGTGAGTTATTAATCCTTGCTAGCAGAGGCCGCCTGGCCTGTGGGTGGCTGCAAATAACTTCTTCACTGGCCCAGCAGCCGTGCCAGCAGAAGCCTCACACTTCAACTGTGTACACAAGCTGGCTTGGATAAACACCCCAGCCACCCCTTCATTCTGCACAGGCAACCTTTTTGGAAGTGAGGGAATTCAGCTTCTGCAGAGCATTAAAGTTAAAGAAGGACTCCAAAAGGGCTTAAAAACATTTTCTGAGGGTTTCTTTTCTGTTTTTGCACTTTATGCATACTTTGCCATACTCATGAACACTTAAATGTTCCAAGCGTGTTGTGTCTTTAAAAAGACCTTGCCCAGGGTTTTATTAAAGTCCATTTGTGACCATTCTATCCTAAGCTTCAAAGCATTCCCTCACTGCTCGTTCCTTCTTTGCTGCTGCCATCAGGCATGTCTAAGGTGCTTGGGGTGGCTTTAAACAGATCATATCAATGTCATGAAAAAGCAAGGTGACTGGGTTTCTTTAAAACGGAGTTCCAGCCAAACCTGTTTTCATTCATTTTGGTTGGTTTAGAAGAATTAGAACCTCTTTCTGTTTTTTGGTGCCCGTTTGGAGTTCAGCTCCACCAGTATGCCAGATCCTTTACCAAATGTCTAAAGAAGGGATATCTCAAACACATTGTTTAAATTCCTTCCTATGTGCTTAAGAAAACAATTGACTATCCACACAACATTTTTACCAGTGAATTATGGCATTACTCACTAGAGCTGATTATGAATTTTGGATGTTATTACATTCAGACCAAATTTGGATGGCCAAATCTAATTTTCATAGCGGCTTTTGGTGGTTTGGATTTCCAAATGCCTACTAGGAGAAAAGAGCAAAAGGTTGCACCAAAGGCTATTTGTTCCTTATAATTGTCTGCACAGTTTTGCTGCTCTGTAATGTACAAAAAGATACATTCTTAATTACATGATTAATGAAGGAAAAAAGTAGGGAATTCTTGGTATAGATGCTTATTTTAAAAGGATTTACAAAGTTTTATTCAGATCAATTCTATACAACATAGCAAAATAAAAAATAAATAAAAAATAAAAAGCACACAAGTATAATATGGGTACCTTACCAAGAATTTCAGAATAAGCTATCATTATTTTGGTAATTTAGGTCGCTAAGTGCTTCACATTGTTTTAGCTATTTATCCCCTGAAGAAGAGGTTTCATCTGTGAAACGCGTTTGGTAACATTACTCCTGACCCCTGCACTCTGTACACTATTTACTCCTGACCCCTGCACTCTGTACACTATTTACTCCTGTTTCCTGCACTCTGTACACTATTTACTCCTGATCCCTGCACTCTGAACACTATTTACTCCTGACCCCTGCACTCTGCATACTATTTACTCCTGACCCCTGCACTCTGTGCACTATTTACTCCTGACCCCTGTACGCTGTACACTATTTACTCCTGGCCCCTGTACTCTGTACACTATTTACTCCTAACCCCTGCACTCTGTACACTATTTACTCCTAACTCCTGCACTCTGTACACTATTCACTCCTGGCCCCTGCACTCTGTACACTATTCACTCCTGAC
>NC_092859.1:25708128-25794805 GCF_032062135.1 Pyxicephalus adspersus
ACTATTTACTCCTGGCCCCTGCACTCTGTACACTATTTACTCCTGACCCCTGCACTCTGTACACTATTCACTCCTGACCGCTGCACTCTGTACACTATTTACTCCTGGCCCCTGCACTCTGTACACTATTTACTCCTGGCCCCTGCACTCTGTACACTATTTACTCCTGACCCCTGCACTCTGTACACTATTTGCTCCTTGCCCCAGAACTCTGTGTACAATTTACTCCTCACACCTGCACTCTGAATGTTGCATACTTCATTCATCTGCACTCTGTGATTTACTAACTCCTGACTCCTTCACTCTGTGTGTTCCTGACTTTAGAGCAGAGTTGGTTTTATTTATCCATTCTCACGGTTTAGAAACACTCACAATTCATCATATATGCTATGTGATATGCTACGTTTGTCGCTTCATTTTTTTTCTCAAGGTCCTCAGGGCCTTTTACAGCAGTGTCCATTATTACACTTCTAATAGTTTTTTTCTTCCTTAACTACTTCTGCAATGCAGTAGTAAAATAAAATACACAAATAGGACAGTGGACACTTACAATCACGGAATTAAAATGGTAAGATTGTCATGTGGTAAAAGTTTCCCTGCTGAAGTTTCCCACTTTTTGAACTTCTACAAAGTTACAATATTGCAGTCTGATCACTGGAGGGAAGGAAACAATGCTCCCCCCTTCTTGCACTAGACTAATGGCAATATTTTAGCCAAGGCAAAGTTATTGAGTGGAAGTCACAGATGGTTTTTTAATGATAAACGATGAAGCTTTTATGAAAATGATAATGTTGCTCCATGCTGTTAACTGTAAGAAGTTTATTCTTCCAGACTTGCTGTTACAGACTGGTTTACATTACACTGTTAAGGAGTCTTCTTACAAAAAAAAAAGCCAGGAGTTCCAGGTCACGGTGAGTCTGCGACCTTTCTTTTGTGATGGAGTCATATGGAGTGGTTGTTTGAATTGAGTCATGGAGTCTGTGGCCGGGTTCCTGAGTACACATTGTTTCATGTCTGTTTGGGTTGGTGAGGGAGGTGAGGGTCACTGGGAGGCGAGGTGTGGACCTTCCCTGGTGATGTCATGTCAAAAATACCAATTATTTCAGATCACACACAGAGTCTGTTTTTTTGGCACTATCAGGAGGATTAATATTACCACTATCACGCAGCATTGGAAGGAATCTGAGGCCCATCTCACGACTCTTCTGTGCGTGTGTCATCCTCAGGAGGGACAGACCAGATGGTCAGAGACGGACAATGAAGAGTAATGTTGAGGGAAGTGTTCCAATTAAAGGTCAGTGCATGCAAATCCTGCCAACATATCAGTGTGGTTTCATATAAAACTCTGATTACAGCCCATGCTGCAAATTAGGGGTCACCCCAAGGTTGAGCGTGCACAGGAACTGGTCTTAAGCCTGACTATCTACACCTATCCCTGTCGCTGGACCACTGGCACCATAGGCCAAGGGGATGGAAGGCACAGTGCGGTCTCATGTAATGTCTAATCTAAAGTATATCATCAAACTCCAACAATTCCTATAGCATGTTCAGAGTTTCAATAAAAGGTCTGAAGTCTTTGACCATCTCATTTAGAATGTCTGCAGTCTCGAACCATTTCTTGTAGTATTTAAATAGTCTTTAACAATCTCCAGTTTTATATCTACAGCCACTTTTGTTGCAGCATTATTTAATATTATGTGAGGTCCTTTGGTGATGTCAGGGGCTGGACTGTCCTACCTATTTCCAAGTTATGTATTCTACACTACAGAGAACAGAGGGGGTGAGATACTATCACCTGGTTTTGCAACATTTGCAGCAGTTAGATAGTAAAGGTCCTTGTGGTTAGATCCATTGGCCACTCAAGCAGTAAATGTTTTAAATTCAAAAGTTCTCAGTGAAGAAGCACCAGGGTTATCTTATTGATGATTTGTTTAGGTAAGAGCACTGAGCAGAGTCATTTAATAATGTACAAGCATGTAACTCCCCAGAAAAGTTTTTGGTGCCAGTCAAAATCACCAGGTTGATGATAGTAAGAGGTGAATCTGCCTAGGTTTTTTGCCAAGGGTACAGTGAGTCTTTTTCAAAATGTAACCAACCATTGCCTTAAAAGTAAGTCCTGATGAAGTTCATTGGGGTTTGGGGTCAAATCTTCAGTTAAATTCTGTCTATTTTTAGGATTATTAGGCAGACTACCATCCACAAAAGCACAGTAAGCTGGGCACTGCCATAAAGAAAATGGAGCAATGCAAAAAAAAACACACTGGGAGATTATATTTTCTTGTAGCCTTAATGGCAACATTTAAATACATAAATCTTTTCAGTAACATGCTTGCAGGATGCTTCAAAGCTGTATATGGTGTTGGTTACGTACCATACTTCACCTGTTGTGTGTCCACGAGTAGTGGGTGCAGGTATGCACAAGTGCATGCCAAGGTGGGTACATTTATGTGCACAGGATGTTATACATGAATGGGCAGGAAGCCTTAGAATTAGGATTGGTACCTAAGTCTCTGAAGTCTTATTAAAAACTGCTGGATGTTCAGTTTGTTTATCTCGGCACTTTGTCCAGCATCCTTTGCTTTGCAGCCTCTCCATGCTCACATCTTTTGCCAGCTGCCTACCACAACCACGTCTTTTGCCAGCCACCTGCCTACTTTGACCTCGGCCAGTATTGGACTCGCCCTGCTGACCTTTCCAGATCTGTAGCCTCCCGTTCCTTTCGCTCCTGGTAGGGAAAGCCTAGGGGTCGCAATCTCCCAGCAAAGTAGTATGGGTGTCACTAGGATACCCAACCCATCACCTCTGCACTGGTGAAGGCTGGTTGTCACTTAGACTCCATACCCCAGGTAATCCCATTGAATTAGCTGGATCAGTGATCCCCTGACCCCAGGAGGGGTGCTGTCATGTGATCTAGACAGCAGATATAGGTGAGGATTCCTGCAGATCATGGGGTCCCTGCAGAAAGACCACTGATTCCACAATATTAGCAAGGGTCTCTCTCTTCAGAAACCTGGCAAAGAGTGGGCATTACTACTCTGTGACTGCTTTCTAAAGAAATTGACCTTTTACACCTTTGTGAACCTTTGGTTTAATGCACCTGGAATGTGTTAATCGGATTTAAACCGAAAGTTTAATTGGGCTTTAAATCTTGGCCCCTAATTTTTCTTTTTTTTCCCCTGTATGACATGCAGCAACACTGGCACATGGAAGCATTTTGTGCAGAAAGCAATCTCTCCCTCCACCCCCCAACCAGTTCCACGAATGCACAGCTCAGCGATCGACGTTCCAGGACCGCTTTCACGGGCAGCGCAGGGATCCGATGGCTCAAGGCTGAGCCCTCTAACAAGCGTAGCCTTGTTGTAACCCCCCTGGCAGGTTCTGCCGAGCGCCCAGCGCTGTCAGCGATGCCGAGGGGGCTCCATCTCCACTGACGCGCGCACCCCTCTGATGTGGCCGCTGCCTTGCACCTCTCTGGTTTCGCTCTCGAGTTTCTCATTTATTTTTCCACAAATTCTCCCATGAAACAGAATCGTTCTTGACGTTGTCCCGCTTCTATCCCTAGAACCCAAATTATGCTGATAAAACATTCGCAGCACACAAGAGCTTCACTTGAAGAGAACACAAAAAATAAAAAAGACGAATCAGCCTCCCTGGTGCGCCGACCCTTTACAAGCTGCCTCACAGGCGCTGTTTTTTGCTGAACAAAAATTCTGTCATTCCATCGTATGTCAAGTGGAAAACTTCACAAACAAGAGGCTGTAGAATATTCCACAGTTCTGAGTACAGGATTCTCTGTTTTAGTTTTTTTTTGTACAAAGATTCAGATTTAGTGCCGGGATCTTTGAGAAACGCTGAGGGTTCAGTGTAGTGCCAGCTTTATATATAACAAGAAATTAATTATTAGTAATACTGAACTGTATAATAATTAAGGAAATCTAAACATTATCCCACATAAACTATACCATATTATTGTGTTTTCCAAAGTAATTTTCATTCTTTGAAAATCTTCAGCTTGTGTTAGGATTATCCCTGGTGATCCCGCCATGAGGGAACTTGTTCAGGCAATTCAGGCTACTGAATGAAAAGTTTCTGCTTGTTGTGCTCATGTATTGTCACCATAACATATGACCTAATGGAGACTATAACAAGCCATGCCAACACTTACCCTGTGGTTCCAAAATTATAATATTGCAATTTGATCACTGGGTGAGAGAAGACTAAGGAAAAGCTTTCTTCTGCTTGCAGCAGACTGGTTACATCATCTCAGCCTAGCCAAAGTCACTTGATAAATGTTGGCTTGATTTAAAAAAAATATATACCAGGATTGTATTCACGCAGACTTGTGAAGTTACTGAAAAGTCCACCTAATGTCTTCCCCAGATCTTTCTATCATGTTGCACAGACTTCTCTAGAGGTATCCGATGTGCTTCAGAAAAATTCCAGATGTCTCAGCTATTCCAAGAATGGGCAAGGTGCATTTGTCAAAAGCTATTTTTGGACTCTTTTGGAAAGGGGGGGAGATGGGGATTAAGAAGACAGGAGAAAAACAACTACAAGGTGAAATGCAGAATAAGAACTTTGATGCTTATTAGACACAGAATCGTTAGTTGTGACCAATTACGATATAAAACATCCAGATGTTACCTTAAAGCTGCATTCTGGTCACCTTAATAAAATAAATGTAAATAAAATGTTTCAATGGGGTGCCCCCCGCCTTAACACATACACCCCTACGCTCCATAGCCACCTGTTTAGTAAGAAGCTAACATGCATCAAGTCTGGGGAGAACAGCTTGTACCCCTGTCAATTCTGGCATGGGCTCCTGGCATTGGCACAGTACAGCACCTCTGTGGTTCACCTATTTTTGAGCAACTAGGAAAGGTTATTCTTGATTCCTAAGTTGTTATTATTGTGAACATTTTTATTTATATGCAAATTGTCATAAGGATGAAGTAGGGGAAATCACCGGATTGTACAAGGTTAACACAAGGCACAGGATGGAAGAAAGGTTAATGGGCCCTGAGTGCCTGCGTGTGGCCCTAATAACCCTTTCCTGTTTGCTACAAGCCTTAGCTTTATTGGATTGTTTATTAGTCACTTCCAAGGATATCAGTTCCATCGTTAAGAGATATGAAGCTGATGTCCCTTATAAAATAAAACATGTTTATCTGCCTATTTGCAATCTTCTTCTTCTAATACACTGAGCTGTGCTTGGGCAGGGTCTGCCAGGGCTACCTGGAATGAATAAACTCCTGCAAGCATGCCAATTAACATGGCCAAGTACCTGACTCCAAGAAGAAGATTGGGGGAAGACGGTGGTACCTGCACTGGAACAAGGACTGGTAGGTACAATTAAAAGATTGTGATCGGGCAGGTAAGGTTATTATTATTACTAATGGGATATCACCTGTCCTCTCTGCAATAAACCTGCCTGGTTGCAATTTCCTAATTTTGAAGGATAGATCCACTTTAATATCAGAGTAGTTTGGATGTTGCACTCCTGGCAGAAACCCGGCTTTAGCCAATGCAATGTACATTGGATGTTGCCAAGAACAATGTAAGCTTTTTTCAGGAGCCTGAACAGAAATGTTCACAATAAAACTGAATAAAAATATATTACCCATAACTTTAGTTTTTAATTAAATATTTATTTTGATGTCGATGGGGGGGGGGGTCACAAAATGACCCTTCTTGCGTTGCAAATAGTCTAGGTGCCACTATAAATTTACATTTCAAATCACACAGACTATAATACAGAATCTACAGAGGTTCTGACCTTTTCCCACTTCACTGGACTTCATAAATAAACTTGCTTTAAATGCTACGTAAAACAAGCAGAACCTGTTACATGTAAAATTATTGAATTGCTGCAAGTCTTATGAACTCTTTTCTTGGTGACAAATGACTTCCTTCCATTGACTGTCTAATGGATAGAGCTATGTGTATGTCAGCGCTATGCATATGTCTACTAAGATTGCATACACACATACGCACACATGTACATACACCCGTACATACTCACACGTGTCCAGGTGTTCTAAAGATTGCCCTTTTCACATTCCCTCTCCTCTGCCCGTCCTTTGCTCTCAAATCCCTTTTCCAGGCCTCTGAGCTCTCCCGGCTTTGGCCTTCATCCACCCTCGCTACGCAGACACAAGAAGCGCCTCATTGTCCAGATGCAATTTTACCTGGAGCGCTGTTTTGATCGCTAATTGAAAAATTGAGGTTGAAAAGGCCAAAGCACACACGAGGCGCGGGCAGCAGCGGGCATCCTGGCTTGTTAATGGGTACAATCTGTCATTACCTAAGCTGAGTGGTGGGCAGTAGCGGCCCCTCGGCTCCAGCACGGCCGGCACTGTTTGTTCTCAGCTATCTCGTCAGTTGTTGGCTCGGTATCGAGCTGCTTCGCTGAACAATGGACACTGCGCTGAGGGGGAATTCTCAGCACTGCCCACCAAAATCATATCATACAAAACAGGGATGGGGCAAAGTTACCATTGGGCCTGTACCGGGCCCAACAGCTGGGACAGCAGATTCCTAAAGTGGACCTGTCATTAAACATATGTACATGCATGCTAAGCATTCATTTCTTGATATGTCACAATATACAGCAAAAGTATCAGTTTATAGAAAAGCTTCACATTTCATCATAAAAAGCTCCATTCCAGTGATTTTACCTAGGCTGAGATGATGTCATCAGTCTGCTGCAGGCAGGAGGAAGCCCTTCCTCAGTCATCAAACTGCAAATTTGTAGCAAGGTGAGAGGCTGCATCAATTGTTTTGTTGATCTTTGTCAGAACTTTCTGAATCGTATTTTAAATAATGATTTTATCTCTGAACTGATAAGTCCAGGAAGGAGATGGTGACCCTGAACAAAGATGATGCCATTCTTCTAGGAGAAAAAGCAGATAAAGGCATTGTCAAAGGGGTGTACAGTCATCCAATCAATGTAATAAATACCTGGAGGGGTCAAGCTGGGTGTAGACATTCATGATCACAAAAATTCATTTTCAGCACCAACAATTATTATTAATAATATTAAACAGGATTTATATAGCGCAAATATATTACGCAGCGCTGTACATTAAATAGGGGTTGCAAATGACGGACTAATACAGACAGTGACACAGGAAGAGGAGAGGACCCTGCTCCAATTGCACATCAGTACCCGACTTTGCACTGACACATTATTGGGCATCCAGACATGGCCATGATTAAATAAATCTCATGAAAGGTCCACTTTTTCTATGACCCTCCATGTCTCTGCCCCTCCATGTCTCTGCCCCTCTCACATGACCAGGGGTGTCACTTTCTTACACATGGATCCCCCCAATCATTCTGCTCATTCTGCCTCTCCTAACTTTGTAATGGGCACGCCAGTTGTGTAAATTTGTATCAGTATTAGATTTACTTCACCAATGGAGTCACTGAGAGATATAGATGACTATAAGCTCACCAACAACCCTTGGAAATTAAAATATCTGCTTGGGGGGGTCGCTGGACTTTGATTCACCTATACGGTAAATTCACCACTACATTTCAGTCCATGGTTGTAGAAAGATGCAGCACTGGCAGTACCTTTCATGATGCTGAGGATATTTCCTGGAACGGGCATCGCCTGGCACCACATGCCTCAGCTGTGGCTATTCCCAGAAGGTGATAAGTCACTTGTAACACATTCTAACATTTGAGGATTGGAATTGGCACCCAAAAAGACAGACTCGGGTACTTTTATACCATGCCCACACTTGGTCAGCACAGTTTATAGACGTCGTTTTGCAGAGGTGAATTCAGGTGTCTGGAATGCCTTCTTGCCAAAAGGCTATAAAACAGAAACTTCTAAGGGAACTTTATTTAGAAAGAAGAAGAAGTTGGTGTACAAATGGTGACCAGCAGATGGCAGAACTGAGCTATGGTAAATCCCAGCTGTGTACTGTGTCTACCATTCTGAGTCAGGGTACATGTGAGCTAGAACAGTCCCCAGTACCTAACTGGCATCTCCTGCATTCTGCCTGGACAGATATCCCAGGAAATATAAGTATACAGCAACCTTTATAAAACATGGACAGTAAATGTATGTCTATTCTGGTTGTTTCTTGGATTGTCTTCATCAAACATTGTATATAATGGCCCTGTTTTCTCCTTTCCACCCCCATCTACATGCTAATGATATATTCAAAAATATTTATGTTTTCAGTATACACCTTGTCAATATCTATGCAATGCAGGCAGATCATGGCTTGTGGGAGGAGCTGACAAGGTGCCATACATAGCTTCCTGAATGCATCATAGCCTCATGCAGGCCACCCTGGGTAATACTAACATGTAATGCCGAGTCTCTATGAATGAAAGAACTAATCTAATGAATGAAATGGGATGGTCAGAGACAGTCAAGCTGGGAAGGAGAGGCCTAGATGATGTTGTCCACCCAGAAATTAAGGCGGGCTCACCTGATTTGCTGCAGGTTCCAATGCACTTTGGGAGAAGTTGACAGAGTGTAGTGATATCAGAATCAGCAATTTTCAGTAAAAAAATCAAACATTCAGTATTACTTGGCCTTGTTACCATGAAAAATAGCCTCATTTAAATATCAAGAGAAAAATAAATCTGGGACAGGACACCTCCGTATGGTGTGCTCCTACTGCAGGCACAGCCATGCTGTATATATAAAATACATTTATAGCAAGCTTACCTAAAGGTTTACCCTCGTCTCCTTAAGATGGTCTTTCCTTGAGCTTCATTATTATAAATCTTATTATTAATAATAATAATAATAATAATAATAATATTAATTAACAGGATTAATATAGCGCCAACATATTACACAGCGCCGTACATTAATTACAATGCACCTGCCTAGGCTGAGATGATGTCATCAGTTTGCTGCAGGCAAATAGCATTTCCTCAGTCTTCTCTCTGCCAGTGATCAGACTGCAACATTATAACTTTGTATCAATTCACAAATAAATTTAATTAAAGTGCCATAATGGGGAAAGGCAAGTACATACCTTAATGCCGTATTCTAATAAATATCACCCTCATCTGCTTTACCCAATTCCCTTGTACTGTTTTTTTTTATTTTCGATCTGGTCATGTCAGGGGTTTTCTTCTTTTGTCCTAAGTGTTGTGCCACTATAGAGATGTGGTACAACCTATTGCAGCTCCATGGCCCTAGGATGGTTGGATGACATTCCTTGACATCCTAGCGTTTCAGGAACTTGGTGTAATGATATTGGGTGTCATTGAGACTGGAAGGGCAGCACCACCTTGTGGTAAAACAAAGTACTGCAATGATTAGATGAAAGGTATGCAATCTTGGTTTTTTTAAATGATGTATTAATCTTCAGTTAGGCTGTATTTACCAATACAGTATAAAGATAGGTACTTAACACTTAAATATAACTGAACTAAGTGAGGTGCTTTTGTCTGGTTCTTTTCCCCTTCCAGGATGCTTCTCTTTAGTTTGTAATTCTGACACCGGCTTCCAGACATGGAGCCCATACATACCTGGGTAAAAGTGACTTCTGGAATGCATAATCTTAAAGGAAACCCATCATGTATAAAGAAAAGTATCATTTCTCTCCGCCCACAGCAGCACCACACCTGTAAAATACAGAATCATTAAACAAAAATATATAAAATATTGGGGACACATTATAGCTAGATAAAATAGATGAGCTCAGTAAAGTAGGAGTTTAGCTTTAAGGAATTCACCCCCAATGGTGCACAGGCTCCCCCCTTCCATTGCCCATAGAATGGAGTCACTTATTGCTCCTTGGCGTCTTCTCTGCAAGCCCTGGGCAGCCTTCGGCCATCCCTGGTCATAAATCCAGAACTCAGGGCCACTCCTTCAGGCCCCTGACGCCCTCCCAAGACGACGAGCGAGCAAAGACTTGGCAAAGGCCTCACCTGCAAATCCAGTTGCGCGGCTCGGCTCCCGTGGGAGTTGGGAGCTTCAGGCCTCTGCGAGAAGCCACCGTGTGAGCTCAAAGTCCCGCTACATAAATTCTACATACGTGTGAAATGATTCTTTTCATCCAATTCCTGCTCTGTGTTTTTTTATTTTTTTACTTCTCGCCGTGTTCTGAAAAGCAGCCATTGATTAAAAAAAAACGCAGCCCAAGTGCTGTGTGTGCTTGTGGGGGGCCCGCACTGTAACACGGCTCTTTATGCAGCGCGCCGTTCACCTGCCCTGGGCACCTAGGGCCCGCCACCCCCGTCCTGTCGTTTTTTTGTCGACCTGCCTGTGTCATGTGATTTCCAGACACCGAGCTGGAACAAGCATCTCTATTAACCTGGAAGCGAGACTCAAACATTCGAGGGAACAAACACGGCAAGAAATATTTCAACATTTATGGCAAATAACGGGATACCAGTTATAAAACGTCTTTCCAAGAAATGAAGTGTCCTTTTACTGCAGGGGTGAAGGCTAAGGCCGGACGGATTGGCTAAGGAAGGACTCCGGCTTGGTTAAGAAAGAAGGGGACTGTTCAAAAACGAGAAGCTCTTTGAATGACTAAATACTGAGTTCTAATGGAAGAAAGATTCAGAAGTATCTGATATTCAGCTGGGATCATAAACTGGAACAAAAATGTGAAATATTGTAGAATACCGGCACCTAGATGTGGTGGCTACAGTCATTTTTAGACTAAGGCTATGATCAGACTGGCAGTGAATTTGGGGTGCAGTTACTGCTTCCTAATGCCAATGAACCTTTGCCCCTACATGTAGCATATACCTCCTGCACCTCAAAGGGGTGGTGGCCAAGATGGCCAAGGTACCAGCTGCCAGGAGTTGTGGGCGATCTGTGGGAACCTAGCCTAAGTCTAGGAAAACAAAAAAACACTTCCAATAAGCCAGAGAATATTTGAGCCACACTATGAGAATAAGACTCAGGGTCAACATCCAGGTCAATCCCAGGATTGTTAGATGATAGCGAGAATGATGGAATGTTCTCAATAAAATGATCAGCAATGAGTGGAATCAAAATGGCTGACGGTCTCTTGATGACCCTCCAGTCATCTAATTACCCTAAAAAGGAACTCTGCACTGCACAGGAGCACTATGAATGAATGGTGATGATCACAGAGGATGGATAACCTGCACCCCCCCCCCTGATAAAAGGGCTATTATTTAATAAGGTTATGCTTTACACCAGGGGTCAGCAAACTTTTTTGGCCACTAGGACATTTTAGGAGGTCAAGAAGGCACACTAGGCTAGACTCTCTCTCGACTCCCGCGCTGTTGGCTCTGCCCCCACCAGGAACACCCCTGAAGGGAAATCTCTGTCCTCCGCAATGCATACGGAGGGGAGGGAATGTCCCCTAACGCCGGCCGTGGTAAATAGGGAAGGGAGGCTTAACAAGGAGGCTCAAAAGCCGCGGGTTGCCGGTCAGGATTAGGCCGGATCGAGCAAGGGGGGCGTTAGGCCGGAATGAACTACTGGCTAGGCTGTATCTGGCCTAAAGGCCGGAGTTTGCTACCCCTGCTTTACACAAACACAATTTATTGGTCATACAGTCAGCATGTGCCCTGGGGTACAAAGTAACCCAGGCCAGAAAACATTTTCTCTGAACTGGAAGGAGTCTGATCAGAAATGGTGATTGAAATGATGTCAATAATGTATAGCATGCTCAGATCACTGTTAACTGGTGCGGAGGTCTGCATTCAACATTAACGCATAAACTTCCAGTGCAGTAAATATGCTTTTTGCATATATATGAATACATATATATATTAATATAATGTCATTTTTTATTTTGCCCAGAGTTATACCTTAAAGCTGAGGGATTCCTCTCCTGTATTGAAATGCAGTCACTTCTCTCTGAAGGCAGACTGGGGTAATAACAGCTCCAGGCCTATCCTCAGCTCTGGTGGACTACAGCATCATCAAGCCTGTTATTTCCCAATCTGCTGTGCGGTCTCATTGGCCGATGGAAACTCTTAATTTTCCTCCTGTGTAAACTGGTCAGATGAAGATTGCAGGGAGTTATTCTAAAATCCATGCAATGAATGTGTGATGACTATAATACTGGACTGAGGGCTGTTTTAATATCAGCTTGGAGCTCCTCTTTAGCACCTTCCAGAATCTGCTGTGATTGATTGTTATTACCATGCAGCAATTTTCTCCTGATGTCTGCACAGACCTGACTGCACAGAGACCTCTCTAATCTCAGCTCTGTTACCCCTGGATTAGGGGCGATTTACAGATCCGCCATGTAGTGTCACCTCCCACCGAGATATAAACCCAGACGACAAAGGGCCATTGTCTTTTCCCATGTTTGATGATGGGTGGCAGAGGTGCCAAGCCACTCCACCGCAATGTTGGCACTGGGCCCCGACGTCACCAGACTGCAGGTGTGCAAAGCGCTGTTATTTCAGTGTGTGGTCACATAGCCAGGGCTGCAATAATCACAATATAATGAAGGTGTTTAGAGGATGTCGTTGTTTGGGGTCACCAGGGGATCAGAGGTCTGCGGATCATGGCAAAGAAACAAGAGCAGAGGTCTGAAAAACAAACAGAGCAGCAATACAAAAGGAAATTTGCACAGTCTTCCAAAGATATCGAAAATTGTCCAATGCTGATCACCACACCACCAACCAATGGGCAGATTTATGAAAGGATGACAAATGATTTCAATGCTACTGAGATCCCCCCATTCCTAGAAATGTCATTCAGGTCATTTTGTTTTTGTTGCTCTCAGATCCTTTGGGGTAGATTGAGGAAACCAAATGTTGTCACTAGAAGGTACTGGTACTGGAATGTGAAATTCTTTTGTGTTGTTGGGAAAGAAAGTGAAGGAAATCTTATCAACCAAAATAAAAACTTAAAAGGATCTAAACGCTTCCTAATTCACAAACCTAAAGCCATAGCCTGATCTCAGGACCCACAAGGATGAATTACAAAATTATCCAGACACGCTTTAGCACTGATGTTACCTTTGGACACTTTTTGGGAACAGGACAGGTCCACTTTAAAGCACAGAATTTTAGAGGTTAGCACTTCCAGTACAGCTCCAAAACAAGGGTCTTGTTCATTATTCTAGCAGCCAACAAGCATGATAAATCAACAAGCAGCCTGTTGTGCTTGGACCAATGGTTCAGGGTATGCTTAATAAAAAGAGAATTGAAGGGAATATTTTAGGGGAAAAAACCTGTACAGGTTGGCATGGTGGATATCAGTGGTGTAAGGTTAAAATAAGTGTTTAATACTACTCCTAAGCAGAATTATAATTTGAAGCATAGATATTGGAAATCCCTTCATGTCAGTAGTATATCATCCTTTCTCATCAAGAAGAGTGGTGGAGGAAGGAGGAAGCCGCCTGATGTGGTCCACTGTGGCAGCTGCTCAGGAGATAAGTGAACAGGTCAAGAAATGATGTGATGGAGAAAGTGCAGATCAGATGAGGAGAGACAGCTGAAGGAGAGAGGTGACGGTAGGAGGTGCTGGATCTTGGTATAGATTGGGCTCAAATGGAAACATTTCTCTGAAGTTTTACCAGTTATTCTGAAAATGTTAATTAAGTTAAGTCAATTAGCACTTGTTTATATAGCAGCAAATTATCAGTGCCAAAAAATCCTTAGTCAAACTGAAGAATCAATCCTTATTGGTTTCTATTCACCGCTGACCCCTTAACATTACATAGAACATGACTCCCTTAGATTAATAGGAGGACCCTTTATACAGAGGATGGATTGGGACTGGCCTCCATTGGCACAGGGCTCATTTCAGGTGACAATCAGTGGCAGGGGGTGACAGGACATGAGTTGGAGAACCAAAGAATGCGGCCATATAACACAGCAATAGTCTATGGGAGATCACCAGTGTTATGATCCCAGCTCCATTCTCTGCGCGTGTTTCATCTTTGTTATCTGTTTGCGTGGAGTGACCTTTTGGCTGCCTCCACCGGCTGTAGTCAGGATTCTTCCAAGTCATGGAAAAGCACCCACTGATCGCAGGTCAGGAGTTGACATAAAACACAGCTTTTCTGTTACCTGCAGCCAGCACAAATCAGCCTAGAAAGGAGTGTGGTCAGCCTGAGATTCTGCAGAACAGGTTTCCTCTAAATTACACTTCCACTTATCTTGTGCTGCAGAGTAAGTGTACCCACGACCGTCAGCCAGCACAAAGAAACCTGTGTGCCAGCCGCCAAAAAAACCCCAGGCCTAAATCTGCTGACAGTCAGCGAGCCGGGAGAGCTCCAGAATGTTACAAGATGGGGCTGAGCCACTTCTCCTGAGATTTATAGGACGCCTGTTTAGATGGAATTATAAGAGAAGTCACAGGCCGGAGCTGCGTGCCGTCTGCGGGGAAGGAAGCGGCGCTTATCGGGGGTTTAATCATAATAAACACGATTCATTTCTCCTTTGATGTGGTCTCCTTTAATGGTTCACGTGAGATTTTTTTGTAATAACATCTTCACGCTTTCTCTTATAGGAAAATTTATTTTTTACAAGAGCGCTTCTAATTCGGGATGTGACCGAAGCTTTGTGCAGTCAGTTAATGCTAAAGATAGCGCAAAGATTTCCGGATTCACCGGCATTTGTTGCTGCGCCACATTTCCCGGAGTAAACTTGTCAGGGTGGTGAGTGCTGTGTGACGCCATACTGAATCACGAGAGCTGAGGCTTTTATGTGTGCCAACATTCCAGAGTGGGACAATTCCATATTCTACACATGCCACACTTCAATGGTCCTACTACTATCCTAAGGTCAGAGATGGGTTAGAGTCAAAATCTGAGCCAAAATTAAAATTTTCAATATCTATAGAAAAAGGAAAAAAAATGGGCTGTAATATGAAACTGTAATCCGGAACTGTCCCATGCAGTACCTCTTCTTGGCCACAAGATGTCCTCAGTCTCCTTGGTTCTGTAATTGCAGGGTGTCATGGCTCCGCCTCTTGTACTGGTGTGGAGAGCAGCGCTGATGTCATCACATAAGCCCCACCTATTCAGAAGGAGGAGAACTTCCTGAGAACTGTGACTGGACTGAAAAGTTGGTAAGAAAACTCAGCAAGAAGGAAAAATGGTTAAGGGCAATGGGGCACCCACAGCATATGAGGTCTGTAGTAGGCAGCTGTCTTCGGGCAAGATGGTGTAAATCTATTCCTGTATTAGCTCTCTGTGTTTCCCTCCTCCCACACTGATCTCTCTGCTGAGCACACAGACTGTAATATTAACTGCAGTACATTGTCTTGGCCACAAGATGTCCTCAGTCTCTTAGTCCATTTGGCTGTGTAACTGCAGGGTGTCATGGCTCCGCCCCTTGTACTGGTGCAGAAAACAGTGCTGGTGTCATCATATAAAGTCCACCCATTTAGAGAGGAGACAAACTCTCTGGGAACCCTGCACGTCCAGAAGATTTGGTAAGTAATGGTAAGCAGCCAAGGAAAAATGAATAAAACCCCCTCTGTTAGGGAGATTTCCCCTTAAACACAACAGGAATTGAGGGAAAATCTCTCTAAAGTGCAGGGAAATCTGCCAATGTCCCCATAGGTAGATTTCCCTTTATTGTGAAATATTTGTATATCTTTCACCTTCTCTCCCTGTAATAAGATATGAATTTGTATTTTCCAGATATTCAGATATAAAGTTAAGGGAATAGGGGGAGGTTCAGTGTTGGGAATTCTGGTCCTTGTAGCCCCCATAGGCTTACATTGGCCTGCACAAAGACTGAAGAATTCCACAGTTTTCTGCAGAAGCTGCTAGTTGTCACGGTGTAGCAGGGCACAGAGGTGGACGTGTACGGTGTGGCAGGGCACAGAGGTGGACGTGTGCGGTGTAGCAGGGCACAGAGGTGGACGTGTGCGGTGTAGCAGGGCACAGAGGTGGACGTGTGCGGTGTGGCAGGGCACAGAGGTGGATGTGTACGGTGTGGCAGGGCACAGAGGTGGAGCAGGGCACAGAGGTGGATGTGTGCGGTGTAGCTGGGCGCAGAGGTGGATGTGTGCGGTGTAGCAGGGCACAGAGGTGGATGTGTGCGGTGTAGCAGGGCCCAGAGGTGGATGTGTACGGTGTGTCAGGGCACAGAGGTGAACGTGTACGGTGTGGCAGGGCACAGAGGTGGACGTGTACGGTGTTGAAGGGTACAGAGGTGGACGTGTGCGGTGTAGCTGGGCACAGAGGTGGATGTGTACGGTGTAGCTGGGCACAGAGGTGGATGTGTACGGTGTAGCTGGGCACAGAGGTGGATGTGTACGGTGTAACTGGGCGCAGAGGTGGATGTGTACGGTGTAGCGGGGCTGCTCCCTGCCTCCAGTGCTGTCCCCTGGGGAGGTGGAGGCGGCTTCTGACCACGGACCACAAGTGGTTAGGAGGGAGAGAGGCAAAGATCCACAAGTATCAGCGCGCTCGCCCGAGCCTGAGAAACCCAAACACACAGCGACCGCAGGCAAAGTGTGTGTGCCACAGAGACACCTGGGGAGACAGGAACAGCAGACAGGCTGTAACCCATAGCAACTCACCCATTGTACAATTCACGATTATCACAATGCAGATAAAAACCATAAATGCACATAAAAACCAGAATTGCACATAGAAAAGGAAAGCGTTGACCCATATTTCAGCGGTAACACAAAGCTCAAAGCAGTCTGAGATACTTACCTGTCCTGGAGAACATGCTGCTACGTGCTCCCTCCAGTGCTGCACACAGGTAAGTCTGTGCCATAAGCAGCTGTATGCTGAGGCAGAAGCTCACCACCCACAAAGTTCAATTCTGGATTAAGACACATGGGCAGCACTAAAAGGAGCCTTCTTCCTTTAATCAAGGAGGAAAAAGATCAGCCATTGACCTTCTTTCTGATCTCCGGATGGGTTTAAGTCTTTGGAAAGACAGTGGGGTACTTACAGCATTCGGGGTCTGTAAAAGTACAGGCATGGGAAAGTTTACAAAGAAAATCAGGTTGCAATAGGAAACTTATCTAGAACTGTCCTCTGCAGTACCCTTTCTTGGCCACATAATGTCATCAGTCTCTTTTGTTGTATAACTGTAGGGTGTCATGGCTCCACCCCTCCAGTCACCCTGATTGGCCTGAACACTTGATAAGTAAAAGTAAGCAGTGAAGGAAATAAAGTTAAAAGGTAATGAAGCACCTACAGCATATGGGGCCTGTAGTAGTATAGGCAGCCATCATGGGGCGGGGCCTGTTGGTGGTAAATCTCTTCCTGCATAAGGCCTCAGGGTGATAATGACTCCTTCTGGGTACAGACAGTAATAATAGACTTTTATTGGAAGGACCAGAACCTCAGATTTTGGTTTCAGTTTGACCCCCCCCCCCCATTGGCCAGTCTCTATAGTAGTCTCTATATATAGTATAGTCTCTATCTCTCTTCCTGTTATGTCACTGGCAGAGGAAGTAAAGGTATATCTCTCCAGAGATCAGCTCCTGCAGCAGCTTGATCAGTGGGGGGAGAGGGGACTAAGGAAATGCTTCCTTCTGCATGCAGCAGACTGATGACATCATCCCAGCCTAGGCAGAGTCACTACATTGAGCTCAGTGATTCTGCTGCTGTATATTGTGACACATTGGGAATGGATTCATTAAACGACCAATATGAGAAGTGATTGGGTTGAGTTGCTCTTTAATCCAGACAGTAAAAGCCAAGCACAGAGCAGCCACCATCCATTATTTCCCCACCATTGTAATTGCTGCGATTTCTCTGCCCCGTGGCGGGGGTGTGCAGGATGTGAATGTCAGTTTACAAGGCCTGTAAAATCTCTGGCTCCTTGTAAATCTGAGTGAATGTGATGATGATCCGGAGTGATCTGTGTGTGGGTAATATCAGGCACCGGGGTAACGGCTCCGTCCAGCAGACCCAGGAATGAGGATAACAGAGCGCAGGGCATGCGGGGGGCCCCCATCATCCTGGGGGATTACAGCCAATCCCTCAGCCTGGATTTAGCATTTGATTTATAGCGCCAGAGAAACACCTGCAGCCACCTACAGCGAGAAGATCAAGGGGGGGGGGGGGGCTGCCACCAAGAAGAAAAATGAGAGCCCAAATAATGGACCATTGAAAACGCCAAAAGTTTTACCAGGTCGCTGACTACATAGTGATGAATGGGGCCTTTACAGCACCAGGGTCCTGTGCTTAATTCTCATCAGGAACACTGCCTATGTAAGATCTCCTATAGACTCCCTGGATGATTCCTAAATGAAGATGACGCTGGCCTTCTGGAGATAAAGATGTTAGAGGAACACATCTCATGACTATTCCATTACATCACATGCTGCACTTATCAGATCTGATGACAGGTCCACCTGCAATAATAAGAGTTCTTTCAGAACTTTCCAGGGCTATCTGCCATCAATCTATGGCTGTGCAGGCTCTGGAAGTAACCTGCAAATCAATAAGGAAAGAGAACTTATCCTGAAACACAATGCTGGACCAATGCTGATAATACTGGTTGCCTGGCTGGCTGTGACTTCTATGCTTTGTGGATATTTCACCTGGAATATGCAGCCAGGGAAGTGAGAACATTTCCCACAATCCACATTCTATACCTGCAAATCAAGAGTTTATTAGCGCCTGGTCCCTTTCTATCCCCAGCCAGTGATTGGACAGTAGAAGAGGACTTATAAAGTCATCTCTCAACTTCTGTCACCTATTCCTGATTACCATATGTGTACTGCAGCAAATCCGATTGGCTAGCAGTGCTGCCCCTCCCTCTTTAGTTCCAGGAGGATGATACCAAGGTATATCAAACCTTGCAGGAATGGAAATCTAAAGTCTCCTTATTAGGTGGCTTTATCCCTATATTATGGAAAAAATACCCAGATTTTCCAGACGTGTGCCAGGACCCTGTAAAACAGCAAAGCAAAATATCAAAAAGCTAAAACAAAGGACAAAAAAAAAATATATACCCCTACCCCTGCATGTACCTACCTAATACACCCACCCAGAATTGCCACCAATGCCCTTTGTGAGCCCAAGCACAACCATACTGCTTGCAGTTTAGGTTTTTGAGAGGTGAGCAGCACCCCCTGGTGTCAGCATACAGAACTCCTCAGCAGACACCAACAGCCCGCACACTTAAAGATCAACAAAATATTTGGGAGTAATCCGCCATCTGGGTGGGCTTCCGCCCCAAACACAGGAGAGTCACAGATGGGCTAAGCGAGTGGAGAGAAAAGGAGCCGTCTTTCTCAGATTTTTATTTTACTTTCTTTGACAGCTGCTACAAATAGCAGATTGTTAGAATGTTGGGATTTCGGGATGGGGGACACACACCCGGTTATTATAGCAAGGCCGCTGTGAGCGACCAATCATGTGCAGGCTACAGGGGAAAACAAACTGTTCCTTGCTAGTGTATAGGCAGTAAGTTTCCCTTTCCTGAGCTGTAGTTACAACAGGAAGTGAGAGTAAATTACTAAATTAAATTAGGTCCTTTTCTGGACAATTGTCCCTGTAGAAGTGTCCCCATGGATGACTTTCCCTCCATCTTGTGACAACTGAAAATGTTGGATTGCTCTTCTTAAACAGGAACAGTGAATACAAATGTTATTATTTTTACCAAGTAATCTAGAGGTTTCCATCAGAGAAAGCATGGCTGAAAGGAGACAACCACCTGTGCTCTCTATTTAGAAAACCAATGGTGCTCTTGGAACCTTTTCTAATAGCTGCTTTCTGTAATAAAATCTTTTACAAATGATTTGTCTGAAAAAAATCAGAATGATCAAAAATTGGAAAAATCAGAAATTATCTGAATGCATTCTAGTTCCGCCAAAATCTCCAACAAAGTCTTACAGTTTCTTACCTTTAGGAAGCAGCCACAGACTCAGAAAATCCCATCCTCTGCCAGCAGGCTGCAGAGAAGGGACTGCCCCTTGCTGAAAAGCATGAGCTTTGCAAATGTCAGACTCAGCAGGAAATGTACTGGACCTGTGCAGAGGGACCACTGCTTCCACACAGAAAGCAAGATCTCTGCAGTCTGCTGGCACTGGATGGGTCTTTCTATACTCTTTTCTACAGAAATCAAAACTGAGACTGCAAACTTTGATTTACCTGGAATGTATTAAAGTACATTTAACTAGACCTAAGGTACACATACTTGTCTGCAACATCTTCAATGTGCAGCCTCTTCTGCAAAATCATCTTCAGTGAGCCACTGCTCCTCCCACATATCTGTGTACTGTAAATCTTAATTACAGAAAATGTCCAACTCACCTTCCTTTCCACCCATTACTCCATTTACTGACTTCTAACAGCCTGCTCACATACTGTGTGTAGGGAATGAGCTTCCGGGTGATGTAGTTCTGGGGAGTGCCTACTTTAAAAGGAACTGACTACTAAGCAGAGGCTCCTGTAATATTTATTCAAGCCTGGTAGTTAAATTTAACTGAGGTTAGATTTGGACAATGCCTGCACATCGCCTTTAAATCTCTCGGCAGCAGGAGAAAAAAATCCATGGGTAGGCAGAACTGAACACAGGAATACTCACCTGTCCTCATTCTGTCACAGGGCGCCGCCATCTTCTACCTTCTTCATTCCAATCTTTGGCCACCCTGATTAGCCAGGCCAGGATGATGCAACTCCTGTACAAGTGCTCGGCCACAGCAGGGGAAGTCGTGTTGTGCCTAGCATACCAGCAACCAATCTTTGATAGATGGGCGGTGATCAGACAGGTCAGAGTACTTCTTGCAGAAGGGTAATTGCCAGTTCCTTTCTGCAATATAGCGCTGCCTGATGCCAAATTTAGATTCACTTTAGTTCCACTTGTCTAGCATTGATGATGAAGCTACATGGACTGAGATCATTTATCCAGCTGATTATTCTACCATCCTGAAATCAGATTTTCAGCTGGCTTCCTAAAATCTCTGAAGGTGATCACTGTAGAATGATAAATTTTACCCAGGATCCTTCACTCCACTGAACAGAACCTAGCAGACAGATATTGATGTCTGGGAACACTGTACCCATCGCTGATCTTTGTCTCCTCAGCCAATCATTCATTATTTACCAATGACAACCAACACACAGAACCAGAAGTAACAGAATTATAAAACACCAGATATGTTTATTATAGGAAAAGTCCATTTACAGAGGAGGGTCTGGCTGTAACGTCTCTGAGCAGTGGTTGGAGGAGATCTGCGCATGGTTCTCCTAGCAAAGAGAGATATTTATAAAGATGAATACAAATCAACATTTTGAAAATAAAATATAAACGCAAGTCAGCACTGGAATATCAATGTTATTCATATGTCAGCTGGAGATCCTGCCAGTACGAGCATGTTCTGTTGTGTAATGCTAAGCCTCACAATTATCAGTGTTGTCAGCATGCAGTTTGCATTCTTTTATTTGGCTTATGGGCTCTGTATCTGATAACTTTGATAGACAGCTTAACAGCCAACTAAAGGGGACCACATGGCAGGCTGACTACACTGCTCATTGCAAGGCAGTGGTTTAGCATTGTCAGCTTGACCTAAGGCTGCGTACACACATTAGACTTTTGTTGTTGGAAAGGATCTTTTACTATCCTTTCCAATGACAAAAGACTGAAAGATGCATGAATGAGCATACAGCAGAGTTCTGCTCCATGGAGAGGGGAGAGAACGAGCGGCTGCGCTCTCCTCCCTTCACTTGTACTACAGTCGTTCGTTGTTCACAGATCCTGGCGGATCTCTGAAAAATGTAAGACAAGTGATGTACACATGCCAGATTCTCATCTGATACTAGCCCTGAGGCAATAATCAGATGAGAATAATCGAACGTGTGTACGTAGCTTAAGGGTAAGATTTTATTCCAATATTTTACCAACTTTTATCTGCTCAAAGCAAAGCTTCCATTAAAGTACCAAGGTCTGTTGTTCAAGGAGTCCCCCAAACAGATAAAATACTTCACTTTCTCTGGCTTCCTCCTGCAGCACCTATGCAAGGCTGATGTCATCCTTCTTCCAGCTAGATCATGGAGAATGCAGAGTAGCCCAAATTTGTGGCAGCTGATCCTGCACTGTGGTTTTGTGTGATTTGGGGCATTCAGCACTCCCAGGGATCTTGTTGGTAGGAGAAGGACATCACCCCCTGCAATAAAGAAATCAGGAAGGGAAAGTATATCATCCACATGTCTTTTCATGAAGCACCGGGATGGGCAATGGTGAACAGGGGGCTCACACTGAATAAACAGACTTTGAATTAAGTAGAGGTCTACTTTAAGTAAACTGTATATAGTGAAAAAAGAACAGATTTTGGCATTGTGAACTCTTTACATCTTACCCTTAGCACAGACTAGGAATAAGACAAATGAAATTGTTTACCCAAAGTAGTTATTACTTTTTTTTTTTTTTAAATGTGTTACGGCCAACACTAAAACTCAATAGGTGACCCCATCACTGTCAGGTATCTTGAATATTATAGTGGTAAGTATTCTGGCTCTGATGAAGACTACAGATCTGATTCAATTAGGAATGAAAAGGTTTGAACTCACTTCAATGGGCCTGTAAACTCCCAGCTTGAAACGGCAGCATATAATGTCCACAAAGAACTCTCCCAACCCATGGATCATACCTGCACCAAGGAGACAAAACAGTGAGCGTGAAAACCACAATAATGCCAGCCAAATGGGAGCACTTATCAATAACTTGCAGACTCTACACAGCACAAGGAGAAGGAGAAGCAGCACAAGCACCCAGTAATTTCTTCTGCAATGTAAAGAGCATGCTAATGAAATGAAAAAAGACAAAGATGATCTCTCCAGTCTGCTGCTTCTCCTTTACTATCCAGTCGAAGACCTGATTTTGTAAACATCACACTTCCAGGTTCTGTCCCTTCCCCAGCCAGTGACCGGACAATGAAAGAGGAGGCCTCATAAGCCTTATGTATCACCTTATCATTACACACCTAAATGGCTCATTGTGCTTATCCACCATCCCAGTCCAAGCTCCACAGTACAGAGGACTGCAAGAGGCTGATAGCATGTCACATTCAGTACCTTACACTGTTGTGTATATTAAAATACTTTATTTATTTGTATTTTAGACTATAAATTCTCTTCTTTAAAATGAGCACACAAACTTGCCTGTGGTGGTGAATATGCCGCCAATGATGCCACAGAGTCGCACAAGGAACTTCCACAGTGGCATGTGATCTTCTGTGACCGTCACCATCAAGGAACTGATGTCATATTTCATGAATATACCGGACACACCATGACTACCGGTGGCGTGATTAATGATACGTTCCTACATGAGAAAATGAGACAGTGTCAGAGAGTACAAGAGAGGGTACTAAACATAATAGAGGAAAGGTAATTCTGTCATCTGTGATGACATAAATCGACCTTGCATTTTGATAATGTGTCCACTTTAAACTTCTGATTGGCCACAGAGACCATTAGTGGAAGAAAAGGGGTTAGGTACATAGTTATATAGTAAGTCCATCAAGTTCAACCACTAGGGACATTTCACAGATAAATACCTTATGAACAGTTGAGCCGGATTAAGGAAAAAAAAAACCCTGGTACAATTTGCTCCAACAGGGTAAAAAAAACTCCTTCCCGATCCCATGAGGCAATGGATGTTCCCTGAATCAAAAGTCTTATCTCTACTTTAAAGCTTTATTACCCAGTAACATTCTGTGCTTTTGGAAAAGCGTCCAGCTTTTTCTTAAAGCAATCTATAGAACTTGCTGAAACTACTTCCTGAGAGAGCCTATTGCACATTTTCACAGACCTTACAGTGAAGAATCCCTTCCTTAACTGGACATTAAACTTCTTTTCCTCCAGATGCAAAGAGTGCGCTCTTGTCCTTTGTAACGATCATACATTGAATAGTTGGACCATTTACATATTTATTCAGGGTGATCATATCCCCACTTAAGGTTGGTCTTGACCTAATTTGAAATTCAAACACCCCAGGTTTCAGGAAAGGGTTGAAATAAATTGTCCCAGAAGAAATAGTTCATCTAGTGAGTATCTAATTTTCATGCTGCCAATAATCTTGTGTGACTGGATTATTGGCTCCCTAAATCACTGGAGTCTCCATTGAGTTACCCAGCATATAAGCATATTAATATTCGCTTAGGGTGTTCTCTGGTTCCAGCCCCGATCTCTGCCTAGGTCCAATGCAGCGTAAGTTAATTTATAAATTTCAGAACCATGCAACAAAAAGCTGCAGGCCCACCAACAAGCCCCATAAATTTGTCCAAATTCGTCCTTAATGCTCAGCTGCTTTTTACCGGAGTTTCTCTTTTAATATAAAAATGAGCAGATCAATCTGATCCTGGTTGCCACACAGAATTTAAACCACAACACATTTCTCTGGCAGACTCACCCTTTCGGTCACTGAGAATTGGTGGGTGTCTCCGTAAACTTTGTGAGTGTTGAGTTTGGTTGGTACTATGGTGATAAAATATTGGTACATTTGGTTACCTGCAGAAAAAAAATATTTATTAATTCAGATCCTGGCCATGAGTTTTACAGGGCTGGTTAAACTACTAAGGCATTGTCTTCTTTGATGTTCCTTTCCACCAATTTTCACACGCAAAAGATTTCCAAAGGCAACAGCTCAGCAGCCATTTACCATTGCATGCTAACCATTGCATGCTACAGGTACTCATTTGGAAATGCCAATGTCTCACTAGGGATCCAGTTCCTGGCAATAATTCAGTAGGAAAAGGATTTCAGTGTAGAGAAATTACTAAGCCTTTTTCTATGGCACCACTTCGCTGCCGATGAGAAGATTCTGCAGCATTTACACCCAATATATTGGGTGCCAGCCACAAACGTGACACTGACAACGCGTAAATCTAACTTTAACAGAATCCACTCAGTAATGTTCTTTCTAGGGTTGTGTCTGCACCATCAAGTGGTCATTATTAGTTACTGCTATTACAAACAACAATTATCAAAAAATGCTGTTTGATTGCTTGCCCCTGGTACCAATATTTGCCAAAGGTATGACTTGAGTGGATAGTAGCTGGCCAAACCTTTCTTCCTCCCTTCTGTTATAGTAAGGGGCATTGTTCTGTTTTTCTTTCTATGCTATCTTTAAGGGTTGTTACATATTGCAGATAGACCAATACAACATTAGGTGTGTTCCCAGGAAAGGCTGACCTAACGCTCCAAGTCTCCTTGCTACCCACTGATACTATTCCACACAATCATAGAATATACCAGGAGGGGTTTTCCAGACTTTTACATACTTATTGAGCTCTCAATAAATGAAAATTTTTTCGTGGCACTGCAAGTGACAAACAATAACAACATTTACAGTATTAAAAGACATAACACTTACTTTCTTGTGCAATTTTTTCCGTACCATCCAAGGGGTTTATAATCCCTGGCATGAGTTCCCCAAAGGACAAGTGATCAATGCGATGAGAGAAGTTGTAACCTGAGTTAGAGAAGTAACACAAGCAATCAGCACATCCAGTCATAACATCAAAGTGCACCTGTCATGAGAGAAATGCAGGCTGCTAATATGGATAACAGCTACATACTAGCTGCCGGCCTTCAACATTTTGAGCCATGGACTCAAGATATTTAAGTAGAGATAATGCAACTGGATTTTCCTCACATTTCAATTGTTGTGTGTTTATTCCAGGACTGTGACTCAAAAGCATGAAAACACAGGTAGTCCCAATATTTCTCCCCTTTGTTGGCAGCCAAGGGTCTCACATACAAAACAAAACTTTTGTGTGTGGGGGTTACTGCAAATTATTTTTTTTTTAAAAGCCAACTGAATCCAATTATTTATTATAGTTATGCAGCCCGGCATGTGTGGTTTTGTTTTGTGTTGAATACATTAAAGTACAGGCAAATTCAAGTATATCAAGCCACCCTGTGATGGCAACAAGCTAGAGGTCCAGATCGTTGCTTTCAAACAGTAGTCAGTGTCAGTGCTCCAGCAGACCCAGTGCTTCAAACAACAACATGCACGCTACCTATGCAGAGTTGTAGATGTAAGCACTGTGCATGGGGAATGTGTGTTCCAATCAATGTAGAGCATGCTGACTGGAGCAATGTGCAGGAGCCACTTCAGACCGCTGGAAATTTAGAAAGATATCCATATATGGAGATGAGGTTAAATGCTGTTAAATGGCAATGCTCGAGGCATTTGTCTGATTTTTTAATTCTCTAAAATGACATATAAAGGAAGTTGGGTATCAGGAACATAGATGGTTTGACATGTATGCTTTGTGCGCCCTCTTGTGGCAAGTTAGAAAAACACAACTAGGAGAAATTAAAAGGTAAGGATCGTACTTACTGTCATGGCTCACAAGAGCTGCCAAGTGGGCATGACCCCTAGGATGTGGAATTGCTCTGCAGGTAAATAGAAAGACATGTGATGAGGTGTGCAGAAAATGGCCAGCACTGACAACAGATTAGAACATACAAGACCTAGGCAGGAAATCAACATACAAACTTAACATTTACATTTTAATTATAAAGCTAAAGGGCAAAAAATATTTGTGGTAGGACAATATATATACTAGTATGTTATTGTATGCTGGATGGTACCCCAATGATTGTATTTCAAAAAACATAACCTGCACATTCACAAAGCTCAGAAAATGCTGTCACATTACTGGTGACAAGTGGACACTAATGAAATACACTGGTGAGCAATATCTGGAGGAAAACAGAAGGCCGTTTTCGAATATGACGGTCAAGTATTTTACAGGGATTATTAGCATCTTATATATCTTTTTTTACCATCCAGAAATCCATGTTCAAAAGATTTACTACTTGCTTGCAGCAGGTGATGTAAAGGAAATGCTTTTCAGCAGTTAAAATCTGGCCTGAATAGCAGACTCAGTACTTGTAACTACTCTGCTACTTGTAACAGAAGTGAATGTCTGAGCTAATCGGGTAAATCTGCCTGCCAAAAAGCATGCAAATAAGCCATAACCTTTCCTATAAGGACATCATTGTTTGCTAGCCGAGTGCAACACAAACAGCCTGTATTAAATGTTTATTTATGACGTAAAGATTCTTTAATAAGCTCTTCATTACTTCCAGTCGGCCTCTGGTGACATGCAACACAGACAGACATACTTGCCCACAGTGATGTGGAAGTTTCCAGCCACTTTATTAATTTCTAGGTGCCCATGGATCCGGCAAGCACTCAGCGGTTCTGTAGAAGGAAATTCCCTGCAATCAAAGGTGAAAATTGTTAGTCCAGCTATTGGGTATCCTGGTGAAATTCTTTCTTTAGCTTCTCTCTTACTTGAGGCAAGAGCAAGTAGAATACAGAAGACACTGATAGGAGGCTAGGAGGGAAACTTCTCTGCTCTGATGGTCTATTCTGGAGTCAAGGACTCCAGTTATTACAAAAAATGGATCAGCACAATGGATAGACAAATATGGCAACAGAACAGTTTTTCACTTAGGAGAAAATAAACATTTACCAAAGCAGTTTTTCACACTAGTTATTTTCTCACCTGGGAGGAAGCGCAGTGACTGAACTTTTCATTGCACTTTTAAAGAGAACATCCTGGAGTGAGATTTCCTCCTGTAATCGGCTCTGGATCTGCTGCAGCATCCTGCAAGCACAGACAGGGCATCTTAGTGTGACATGACATTAGCAGCCCTTCTACACCACCACGCAGCCAATCTCCATATTACCTCAAATTTCCCCCCTTTACCACACTGTCCCTGTATTACGCCACCCCACACCATTTCCTTTGCCTACTGTCTCACCTCTGCCATTGACGCTGCTGTGGGGTCAGCTCAAAAAGCACCTGGAAAGAAGAAGTTTACAAAGAAAAAAAGCTGATGAATTTTAGAATCTTTACAAAGAAAAAGAATTTAGGTATTTACATTTTTAGACTCTTGTGGTTTTATATTTTGATGATTGAAATATACATATGTAAAAACTTTTTCTCTATTGGCCATTTGTAGATTAGACGGTAAAGTAAGCATCATTACTGAATGACAGAGAGGTTGTGATAGAACCAGTTTGTACCACAGCCGGTCTATTATATCAAAACCGCCTCGGTAGACTGCAATACTTGTATGACATGATAGAAACAAAAACATCCCCACTAAGGAGTAATTCTGTATTTTATGGCCCTATCAGTGATCTAACATTTCTCCTTATTGGTTAAGTAATGAAGCTTGGTAACTTATTGCACTTACTGGCTCATACACCAACCCTTCAGATGACGTCACCATGGTCTCAGCCAGATCCAGGACATCAGCACCAATATCTGAAGAACATAAAAGAGAGATGAGAAGTGGGCAAATAGGAAACAGAACAACAGCTCCACTCACTGTAAGAGAACATACTTACATTGACACCTCATTGCTACTGTGATGTCAATATTCAGTCGGAGTTTACTGGAAGACAAGACAGACAAACGTTAAATGCTTTCATCTTGTGAAGAAGGCAAAAATCACATAAAGAAAGGCAAACAATCAGAGGTTACGTGGGACGATCTACCTATTTTCCCAAATGTATGTGATTATGGCCAAAACCTTTTGTCTAGTTTTTGTAGTGTGGAAAGATTAGAACCCTTGTTCTAATCTAATAACAGATGCACTTGTTTAGGTGTCTAATGTTCAAGGAGGATTTTTCCCTAACTGTATTCCTAGGACAAGAAATAAAGAGAAATGAATGTTGAAAGTGAATGATCAATAGATAGAAATCCATCAGAATTGATCAGTTTGACTAAAAGTGATTGAAACCCGATAACCAATTTGTGATGGTGTCTTCAGTCTACAGCAATCAGTTTTACAATTGATTGATAGCGAATCATTGCACGCAAGTCCAGCATTACACAAGCACATTTCATACTTAAGAACTGTACATGTTACCCACAGCCATTTATAATGTTTTTACTTTGATTGTTCAAACACAAATGGAATAGAATACCAGATCTGAGGCACTTTTTATGTGCAGAGATTTCTATTACCTAGTGAAGTCTTTGTCCACTTCATAGTCGTATCTCATCCAGGTATCCCGATACACCAGGAACTCCAGCACTGTGAGAATACCCATAATGGTGAAGGCCAGGAGAGATACTGGGAGAGGAGAGACAAGATGTACAGTGAGATGAGGGAAGCACAAAACAACAATTCAGAGAGCAAGACAACACAGTAAACTGCATGAGAAGGATCAGAGCGGGAAATATATATTTTAACCGAACAGAACAACTGACTTTAAGGTCTATTTGTTTTCTGATCCCTTTCTAATATCCTTGAAAGAAGTGCACATGTTGCTTGCCTCCATGGCTGTTGACTAGCACATAGGACCAAGCTTGTACCTTAATCTCACCATTAAAATGAACCTGTTAGAACTTTATTTAGCTGACAACAGTGTGTGTTACACCCTATACATATATCTTCACCACTGATCTATAACTGAATATTTAAAGCAAATATAAACTGAATATAAAAAAAAAAATTAAAAAAATCACATTTACCTTTAATCCTGCAGATCCCTCAATGGCACTGGACCTTCCTTCGATCCGGTCCCACGTTGTCCTAGAATTCCTCTTCCTCCCGGAGTGGAGGAAGCGTTGGGTGCTGCCATCTTTTGGCTTCTGTTCTGCTCTTATTCCTACCTCACCCGATCTGGCACCGCTCATGTGCGAGATCAGCATCCTTTTCCTTTTAGTAAAAAAAATTCTCCTTCTGCACATGCCTGAGATCAGCCAGAGCCTCCCGCAAAATGTGACGTAGAAATGCCGGGAGGCTCTGCGCTCCCATTTAGTCTTGATTGACACGGAATTCAAGACTTAAATGGCTGGTGCTTACTTTACATATAAGGGTTGTCTACTTTTTTATGTAAAGTAAAAATGTTGAGTTTAGGTACACTTTAAGCAATATACCCCAACACTACAACTTTCCCAAAATTAACTTTAATCCAATGGTTCTCAACCAGGCTTCCACAGAACCCTGGGGATCACATCCAGAGGTTGTTAGGGGTTCCTTGAACAATGAGAACTTTGTGCTTCTTCCTGAGGCATTCTTCCTATGACCACCATGCTAATGTACGGTGTAGGCTGTGAATATAGTGTTTATAGAAAAAGTTCCCTGAAGACCTGAAAGGTATTGCTGGAGTAGCCCCATATTTAAAAGGCTGAGAACGTCTCCCTTAATCCATAACAGTCTTCTAATGTGTGAATGACATGTTTTATTTTAATATTAGCAGAGTCAAGAAATATCACAGTGTTCTCCCCAGCCCCATTTAGCTGGACACACCACCCAGCACTTTTCAGTAACCACCTGGCTTTTCCTGGGTGGTTACTAAAGAGTTGGGTCATCATACAGGGGCTGCCACCTGCCTATAATTTCGTCCCACCCGGCTTAAACAAATTTGTGGGTTGAACACTACATTGCATAGTAAATAACAGCATTTCTATGTCACTCACCAGTCCCCCGGCTCGCCGAAGTCTCTACATAGCTCTCGGGAACCTTGGGAAAAGCATCCAACTCTTTCACCAGATTCAGCGTCTTCTTGCGGTTCAAGCGCCTCATGATTAGGTCTTCACTACCCCGCTGCCCGCAGCGACAAACCAGTGCTGACCACCACAGCAGAGATCTTTTAATGAAATGCAAAAACAAAATAGTTAATAAAGGGTAACAACAACATTTGAATGGGTCTGCTGGGCCCTTGGTTTGGGAGCTGTAACAACAATCTCAGGTCAGTGATTCTCTAATTGTCCTCCTGGACAATCTGTTTGCCCCGACCCTCCTTTGTGTGTTCCAGACCTTCTGTTTCCATTGTCCATCATACAAAATAAAAAGACTCAATATTAGAGAATGTGTTCTCACCCTGATGCAGAGGAATGTGTATGTACATAAAAAAGCTGAATGAATATTAAAATTACTTATTATTATTAATAATAAACACGATATATATATATGTCCTATATTCTCCAGAACAAACACACAGGATGTTGCTAGTGATGCATGAACACAAACAGGAAAAGACGAGCTGTGTAGAAGTGCAGTCACCATACAGGAAAATCAAACACAAAGCTACAACTGTGTGCCACACCACAGCCAATGTTCTGATTTATGTATAGCTCCAAGCCAACAGCCAAATACACAAATGGAACTCTTATATGGGAGCCGATTTATCTGCCAGAGAGTTTGTATTTCTGTCCACCTAGGTAGGTTGCAGCCCCTATATTGTGATCCAACTTATCAGTAACCATTGGGTGGTTAAGGAAAAGTGCCGTGTGGTGCGCCCGGCTAGAACACACGCCTTGTCCTAGGATTTACACAGCTCTGCCATACAGCATTGCCCTGTCTAGCATGATAGAAGACTCTGTTGGAGTATGATAAAAGTTTTATTCTTCTCTCAGCTTGTCACTGGACAATAAAAGGAGAAGCAGAAGAATGATGAGATCAACTCCCACCCATCAACACGCTTTCTATACTGCAGCACACCTAACTGGCACCTTGTGCTGCACCCCTTCTACCCAATCCTGAGCTCTGCTGTACAAGGCATTGCAAGGTGCAAATAGTAAGTCAAAATCATGTATTTGCAAGTCTTTCTTTATGAAGGAAGAATAGCAAGAAATGGTGTGGGACACAAGTAAAAACAGTGTGCTTTTCTACCTACAAACTAGTTTTTAGCTAGAGTGGGTGGGCGTTACTGTTTTCATTACGGTTTACTAAATTTGTGAGCCAAAAGGGAGGCATCCAGTCTGGAGCAAGGCTAATATTATTATTATACAGGATTTATATAGCGCCAACATATTACGCAGTGCTGTACATTAAATAGGGGGGGGGGGGGGGGGGGGGGGGGGGGGGGGGGGGAGTAGCAGACAATAGGAGGGGGCACTATGCCACCCATCACCAATATTTTTACTTTCTATATGGTATAAGAGGCGCAGATGTTGGACAAGGACACCATGGACCCCCCCTTAGTATTTGGTGGCCCTATGTAGGGGTAAGGCGCAGCAGATGTGTGGCTGTCAACCTACTGATTGATATTCCTAGACCAGGTTTTGGATAAGTGAAGGAAGCTGAGCTAAGGAGGCCAATATACACCTGACATAGGAACCCCATAGAGTTCCCCTTTAATATGCAGAGACAAATCTGTGCTGCAGGGATTCAGGGCTAGCTCCACAGCCATTTCTCAAACCCCTGGACATCCATGGCTAATCTATGCAGCGTATCAGGGGTCTCACCAGGTGATGATCTCGGTCTCCCCCCTCCTCAGGTGACAGAGAAGCCAGCAGTCGGATCATGGAACATCCCTTGCAGCTGTCTCTGAGAGCTACTTCCGGTCTCGTCAGCACTAACCCGATCACCGAGCACGGTTTCTATTTTTGTCTTTTTGCCGGAGCCATTTTTCCTGTGCCGCTCTATGCCAAACACAAACGAACCCAGGTCTTCAGAAAAATGGCGGCAGCGCGAATCACTCACACAGAGATCACAGACACCTTCTTAGCAAACAAAACTAATTGGTGCCCTCTAGTGTCAAGAACCTGTCAAAGCAGTGATGTCACGTGACGCCCAATAGGCGCCATATTTGATGTGGACAAACCAAAAACTTTTTTAATATGTAAATAGGATGAATGGGGACGAGTTTAATTTTTTCACTGCAGGGTTGGTTCTGACGGGCTTTACATTTGTGCATTTGAAGCTCGGACTTAGGAATGCTTGGTTAGTCCCAATGACTTAGATGATGGAGAGTCTAAGTTGGTCCTCAACCCCCACTGCACATATTTATTATTTGTGTTCATTAGAATAGGACTCACAAATAAAAATAATAATTGAATCCATGAATGTAAATTGTATCCAATGTCTTATGTTAGGTTGTTACATTGACTTAACCCCCTTCCCCCCAAAAAATAATAATGATACATATATTTATTGCAATGGGCGTCTGCACAGGAGGGGTCTGCTTTGGGGGTCTGCACAGGAGGGGTCTGCTTTGGGGGTCTGCACAGGAGGGGTCTGCTTTGGGGGTCTATCACTAAGAGTTCTATCACCGAGCATGGCACTAGAGGTCACTAAGGTGTGCACAGGGAAGAAAGGGGGTCTGTCATTATTACTTAGGTCTCAATATCACAGCCCCTCACCACGGTGTCTGTCACTGGGAGGGGTCATTCACTGGGAGGGGGTCTGTCACCTGAAGAGGTATGTCACTAAGGGGTATGTCACTGAGGTGTCCTTCACTGAAGGGGTCTGTCATTAGGGGGTTTATTACTTAGGTCCTCACTGAGAGTGTCGCCAAGGTGATTGTCACTGAGGAGGTCCATCACTGGGAAGTCTGTCACTGAGGTATCTTTCACTAAGGGGGTCTGTCATTAAGGGGGTTTACTTTTTTCACTGAGAGTTTGTCGCCGAGGTGTCTGTCACTGCGGGGTCTATCACTGAGTGGGTCTGTTACTAAAGATTCTGTCACTGAGGTCTTTACTGAGGGGGTCTGTCATTGAGTGGTCTGTCTCTAAGGGGTCTATCACTGGGAGTCTGTCACTGAGGTCTTTATTGAGTGTCTATCATTGAGGGGTCTGCTGCTAAGGTCTGTGCTAGGGGTCTGTCGCTGAGGGGTCTGTCATTGAGGTCTTTACTGAGTGTTTGGTATTGGAGGGTCTGCTGCTAAGGTCTGTGCTATGGGTCTATCACTGAGGGGTCTGTTACTGTTCCTCTGACACTGCCAGCAAACTTACATTCTATTTTACTGTCCCATGCCCAATATTTGGCTCTATTTAGCCACAATTACTTTGTTCTGCATTTCCCTTCTCATAGCTCTCTGTTTTTATGAATCTCAAAATGTGTTATAGATCCATTTCAATGGTTTTAAGAATAGGACTGGTTGCTGGTAAAGGGCGCCGGGTAAATAATGGTTTACTTCCACTTACTACATAAAGACCACACTGAAGAAATTATTATATTTTATCCTATTAGTTTTTGAAGCATGCTTTTTCAGATTGCAAAACAAAATTCCTGTCTGGGCAAATTACATCAAATGTCACCAGCAGAGTAGATTTGCTGAGAGTCACCTTGGAAGAAACTATGCTGAACTAAAATATGTTTTGTTTTGGATGATGTGTGGGGTGATGTCCCATAATATTGGTTAATAATTACCTACATCCAAGCAAGGTTGCTCTGCAGCTGGCCTTCACATGGACTTTCTATCACATGCTCCCCAGATTACTGGTCTATATATATCTATATCTCAATATATATAAATCCCATCATGAGAGGGACAGACGCAGCATTCCAGCCGTCACCTCTCACCTCTGCTAAAATGTTGTGGTTCACTCTTCTCCTGGTCCTCATCGGACTCTGCAATGCCCAGTCCAGACTCGGTAAGATATAACCTTTAGGTGGTATATCTTCCAGACATGACTATTCATTCAGCAATTGGCAGCTTGCAGTTTTATGCCTCTTTATGCTTTGTATTCTGCATAGCATGCATGCATGCTTTATAAGATGCTATGTACAGCAGGCCATTCTTTCATAAAGGTTTCCATGTAAGGCCAACACTTACCCATTGATACCTTCTGCATGCTACACAGCTGGTCCACTGGAGCATTTTATATATAACTGATGCCTTTAAAGCATGCAGGAGCTTGTGCCTTCTACTAGGATGTACTGGTGTGTCTAAGTGGTAACTGAACACAGTTACATCACAAAAAAGAGGTTGACAATCCCTCTGACACCTTTCATGAAGCTTACATAGCATTTATATTTGGTTTTACTGAAAAAGTGACAGGGTTTTTTTTTAATTTTTGAACAAATGGCTGGCAAATGTCTCAATATAAAATAAATAAAATATTTTCTGATCCTCAAAGGCAATGGGATATCCACTGGATCAACAATCTACAGTGTTCTTATATATTAATACCCATTTATATGTGGTGTATCATTCATGCAGCCCTTTTAGAATTAATCTTGAACTCTTTTATTCCAACTTTTTTCCAACATTTAACAACTGTTGCTGTAAAAAGCCTTTTCATATGTGGAGTTTAAAAACCTTTTCCTTCAGGAGATAAAATGACAAATTATCTGCATCCAGTTTACGAAAAGACCATTTAATTATCTATACAAAGTGATCCTATTTCTCCCTTATTTCACTGTTCGCAAGGGAAAATAAATTCGCTTCATGTAATCTTTCCTCATGGCTCTTACATGTTTAGTATTCCTTCCCTGCACTCTCTCCAGTTTGGCACCTTTATATTTAAGGAAATTTGTGTTATACTGTGAAATATAAATGAATTATTATTGTAGCAATGTGTTGCCTATAACCTGATTTGATTTTTTTTAGGCTCATACAATTTGGAAAGCGCTGTGACAGTTTCTGGTTTGTCCTCTGGGGCCTACATGGCCAATCAGTTCCATGTGTCGCATTCAGGAAAGGTCACTGGAGCCGCCATCTTTGCAGGAGGTAATTTTACTATATATGGCTGAAAGCGAGACAGTGATTGGTTGTTTTTTCTTGTGTGTCTGCCTAGATGTAGCGTGTTTTGAAGCAAACATAGAAAGGACAGATCATCAGGATAGTAAAAGGAGAAGAAGAATGGACACCTGCAGCTCAGCAGAGTATTTCGGGAGAAGAGACATAGAGGAAGACGCGGAGTTCTTCAACTGTGTAGAGTATTTATAATAGAGTTAGATAGAAAAAGAAGAGTCCTCCAGCTGATCAGAGAATTTAGGCGGAGAAGAGTTATATGACAGTTCCAGTATTTCAGGGGAGAAGCGATGGGGTGAGATGTCACATGTTTTTCTCTTCTTACAGGTCCCTATTACTGTGCTGCGGGTAATGCTCTGGCAGCTACCAGCACATGTATGCAAGTCCCTTCTGCTATCAGCATTGCTGCAATAAGAACCTATACACAAACTGCTGCAAATTCAGGATTAATTGATCCTTTGTCAAACCTGGGCCGTGGACGTGTGTTCATCTTTTCGGGATCAAGAGACAGTGTCCTCGTACAAGGTGATTTTGGTGTTCATCTTCTTGGTTTTACAGGTTCATGTTTTCTAATCAAAATTGTCCTTTCAGCAGTGAGAAAACACTTCCCATATTTGACCTGGGTGTTTTTTTACTGCACATATAGAGGATATTTTGGCTCAATTTGCCCCTCTTTGACATAAACTTAACATCCCATTTTGCTGGTCTACTTCTCAACTTTATAAAACCATGACTTCTTTATGTTGCACTGACGAGGATTACCATGCTGTTAACCTGTGTAGGCAAATCCACCAAACAGTTCTGTGGTTTTTCCACACACCTTACAAAGATTCTACTCATTCCACAGAGAGATCCTACTAATGTCTGCTATATATCATTCAGTTACCGAAATCTTTCACTATTAGAGCTAAGAGGGACACACATTCTAATTTGAGTATACCTTGCAACTGTCCTATTAGTCCTGTCCTAATGCGTTAAAGGCCTTTATTTCCGTGTCCAATGTAGCCTGTAATTAATTCTAGAAATTACTTTATGTTTTGCCGTTCTTACAGGGGTGGCCCAAAAGCTTCAGGAATTCTATTCTGGTTATATTGGCTCTGGATCTATAAAAACTGTGTACAATGTGGCTGCTGAGCATGGCATGGTGAGTGAGACTTGGTGATTACCATACATTGTATTGTAAGATCCCATCTATAGGCCATGTTTACTGTTTTGTGGGACACTAAGACTGGTAGCAATGATCGCTGAGCACTGTATGTACAATAGACTATATCAGAGCTATATAAATGTATAATAATAAGGGGACATTAGACTGTGACCCTGTTGGGACAAAAGAGTTTAAGCAGAAACTGATAACGAGTACCCAGATCAGTGTTTTTTGTACAGAAGGTGTAAGAGATATACAAGTGTATAATAATTTTTAAAATGTGTGTGGCTTTGTTGGAGTAATGCAATGTTAGCTAATCTGAAACTGATGTGTATAGCTCAGCTTTGAGCTTTGTAAATGTATAATAACAATAAAAGTGTGAAATATTTTTTAACAATAGCGCATAAGCTTCTTTGGTGCAGAGACTGACGTTCAACATTTTCTGTACAGCACTGCAGACTATGTCAGAGCTATAAATGTATAATAATAGTGTGTGAATGTGTTGGGAGATTAAAGTGTAAGTTCTTCTTGTGCAAAGAATGGCATGCACGGTTTAGTCTTCTTTGTACTGAGAAAGTTAGATATCTAGAAAAAATAGACCCTCATCAAAAAGAAAATAACTTTATATCTTGGAATTTCTATCTTTTCAGCCCACTGACAGCTATGGAGGAGCCTGTGGATCAACTAACAGTAATTACATCAATAACTGCAACTACAACGGAGCTTATGAAGCTCTAAATCACCTTTATGGTGGACTGCAGGTGAGTTGAGAGCTGCTGGCTGTATTATTGATGGTCAGAAATGGTTTCTGGGACTGATGTCATTATTGTTCTTCTTTTCAGAGACCCAGCAGCAGTGCAGGACAGTCTGGACAGGTAAAGCTTGTGACAAAGCAATGCACACATTTTTTTTTTTACAAAAAGTAAAGAACTGTAGAGTCTTTGGATCTATTATCACAAAACACATAATACAATTATAACATATGCAGTTAAAGAGACCCTGTCATGTTTATCATTTAGCACAAAGTGACAACATCTGTTTAAAGCCTATCATCTGACCGATACTCATCTTCTCAGAACATTGCCACTGTTTTTTCTCCATTACACTTTCTGCAAAGTACCTGCAGCTGCCTAGTTTCAGACATTAAAGGGTATATAATGTCTTTTCCTCTGTTAGATGAGTGTGTTTAGGCCTAGTTAATCACTGCCTTTGCAATGGAAGTTATAGAAGAAGGAGTTTTGGGATCATGATAAAGTGACAGCAAGACAGTTTAGGGTGGGCTTTAACCATGCACATTTTCACTTTGTCCTGAATGTCAATATGAAATCTTTCTAGGACTTCAATGTCAGTGTTGGTATGCATCATATGTTGGTATACATCATATGTTGGTATATATCATACATCATAGTGCAAATCTTCCAACTAAATTCATTATTCATATTCCCAGCTGTTCCTGTTTGATCAGTCTGAGTTTTTTAACTTGGGCCCTGCTATCACCTACGGCATGGACACTGCAGGATACATCTATGTTCCTTCAGCATGTGCAAGTGGAGCAAGTAAGTAACTAAGGGCTTGTAGACACATCATAATAAAAACTGTATAATGTTTGAATGTAGATAAGACACAATAACCTTTAACATTTTTTTAAATTGTATTTTAGGATGCAGGCTCCATATTGCATTCCATGGATGTCTCCAGGGCAGGTAATACTCTCCTCTATGCTCTTTCCCTCCCCATTCTGGTGTATATTTCCTAGGACATGTGCTTTATCTGATAAGATTTAGAAAGGTCTCAGGGATCCCCCAAAGGCCTTATTCAATGCAGACAATTTTCAACTTGTTGGAAGATGTGCTGTGCTATGGGTACAATCTTTCCCTTTTCATGGAGAGATGAAGGACAGAAAGCTGTGGATGGATGGGGGTCTTTTTGGTCCACTAGTGGAGATCCTAAACACATAGAGCCTTGTTACAGCACATGCAAGGACAGGCATTTGACTCTTCATCCATAATTCTTGGGGGAACACTTACGAATTTATAGCTTCTCCTTCTTTTTCCACAATCATCGTTTAAACACTTTGCTGTATTTCAGGGAGAAGGTTGGTGATAGGTTTGCCAGATACGCTGGTTACAACCAGGTGGCTGATCTAAATAATTTCATCATCCTCTATCCTCAAGCCAGGACTATTGCAACCAACCCTAATGGATGCTGGGACTGGTAAAGTACCTTTAATTTTATTATACTTCATTTTAATTATTTTTTATATATTGTAGTAACTCCAACCCATGCATTCTTACATTGGAGAGATTATGGGAGGTTTATACCTTTTACCAGGTTCTTATTTGTTTGTCATTGTTGGTTTTACTCTCACTTCCTCTTCTGTTTGACATTTATTACCTGTCACATCCCGGTGTCACTGGGACATGAAGTGAGGGAAAATCCCTGATCGATAAAACAGAAAGTAATACAGAAGTTCTAATATATCTCTAATTTAAATTGAAGTGAAAGAAAATTTGAAAACAGTTTACACAGAAGTTTTACCTAAAGTCAGGTATTGGGAAAGCAGTTTCTTCATATTCTTGCATATCAGCTCCTTAAAAGCAGATTTTATGGCCCTTGACCCTTTGATCCAAGGCTCTCCAAATCTAGGTACTAGGAAAATACCAACAGTATTGCTAACAGTCTTGTTATATTTAATACATTCTCCAATCCCCCAGTGTATATAGCTTGCTCTGGTTTCCAGTTTAGCAGCCGATGAAATATGCTGGCTATCATTTTTTATTACTGTGATGAATAAAATCTAATTGGCCATATGTTTGGGCTCTCCTCTTTATAATAGTTGACCTGTTGTTCTAATACCTTTTTGGGACAAATTGAATTTTGAAAAAGCTAAAATTTAAATTACCTATCATTACGGACCAAAAATCCTACCTGAACTAGGGACCAGTACTCCACCAACATATCTCCTTTCAAAATGTTAGGTGAATATGAAATCACAATGCACAGAGTCTTCTAAATTGCTGCAGAAACACACATAATATACACACAGAGGTTCTTGTAACCCTACCCTTTCTGTCTAATGCCTACCAGTTAAAGTAGATCTAAATTATTCAATGAAGTCCAATTCAAATTCAAATCACTTCTCCTTAGCATTTCATATTGGTAATTTAGTATAATTATGTTGAGACTTTTATCTCCTATTAATTTTAAATGTTTTTATTACTTGTAGGTGGGGATACACAGGCATTGCATACCGTAAGTACACACACCTTCCTTCTTGCTGCAAACAGTCTGTTTTAGGCTACAAATGTGAATGTATGATTAAGTTCTTGTACGTTTTCCTGTATGTTTATCGGTTTGTCTGGATCTATGCTTTGACCTATTAATTGTCCTTTTCCTTTACAGCTACCAAGAATGGCTTTCAGATAACTGGAGTGCAGAGGATGATGCTGAGGGCTCAGGGACAATATTAAGCACCTTCCAGATTTGGCTCTGGACATTGATACCAGCTATGCAAATACTGATATTAAGACTATTTATGTAATGTGAAAACTACCTAGAAACATGATTCTCACAAATAATGTGCAATATTTCAGTAATTTTAACACCAATAATAATTTTTAGGGCTATAAAATCTAAATAACCAATACAGAAACCTGTAACTGATTTATTACAAGTTAGGATCTATTTCCTTTTAGTCTTCATTATGCATCTGGCTCCATTTCACTAAATGTGATTACTTGTATATTCAGATAAAATGATATAAAGAGTTGGGGGTGTCAGTAGAGACAGTTGTCAGAGAAAACCAAAATGTAGTCATGTTGTAGAAACCACATTACACTACTGGACAATGGACTGAATTTTCTTTTAATTTTTCCTATGTAAATTGTAGTTTAAAAGGACTTTACCAACCTTAAAGTCCCTGTGTCTTCCCCTTTTTATTCTCCAGAATGCTGCAAAGCCTCTGAACTCAGGAACCTTCTTCTAGCTCTGAGATTCAAGCCTAGCCCTAACCCCCCCCCCATACACCTTCCCTCAATCCAATGCAACAAACTTTACAGATATATAAATAGGTTTGTATTGCAGGGGAGTTCATGATAGATCCAACTTCAGACCCAGAAGCTAATATTCAGATATGATGTTTTAAGGTGTCTGTGGTGTTCAGATAAATAAAGAAGAGAGCTTTTAGGACCGGCTACAAAAATGTTGTTGTAAATGGAAAATAACTAAATATCTGTCAAATGTCTTGTACAGTAATTTTAATAAATATTGATAAAAGAAATATCATTTATAAGTCTCTTTTATTTTCTAAAGTAAATGTTGGTGTAAGTAAAGTAAAACCAATGTCTGTTAAGGGCAAATTGGCAAGCTCACTTGATTTCCAATCTCCTCCCATTAATAATACTCCTAAAATTTCTTACTGCTTCCTTGTTGTTCATTTTCCCTCTGGAATAAAATAAAATCCCTACTTACTTCTCCTGGGTTCTTCTTCTTACTTCACCCAACCAAGGCGTGAGATTGAGTAATGTGGGTTGGAAAAAAAACTTGCCAATTTCACTGTGCGTGCGTGAGATCGGCAAATTTTTCTCTTTTCACCAAAAGGCTCTTACGTCACGCATCCCAAGAGGCTCTTTGGTGCTCCTTCTGCGCATGCCTGAGCATCTTCAGCATGCACAGAAGGAGCCACAAAGAGCCTCCTGTGATGCGTGACGTAGGTATTTGCGCTTCCATTCGCCTAGGTGATTGAAAATTAGGGGGAGGTGTCTACCCTTTTATGCAAAGTGAAATTTCTGAGTTTAAGTACACTTTAAGAAGTTAAAACTCAGGAGTCTTAACACCCTTTCTGCCCTAGGATGATAATGCTGCTTCTCTATAAAGAACAGGCAGAGTTGTCACTCTTAAGCAGTGTTTCTCAACCAGGTTTCTGTCTTGGGTTTCTAGGGGTTCCTTGAGTAATGGGCAAGTTTGTGCCTCTCAGGTCAGTTTAAGTGACACCAAATTATGTTTTTGGCTATCTGTAAGGATGACCTTTCTACCGGTCAGCAATGTCGGAGACATTCTTCTAACTAACCACCACACTAATATTTACTGTGAGCTGTGGATATAGTAATGAAAGAAGGAGTTCCCCAATTTTAAAAAGGTTTGGAAAGGCTGATCTAATATATGAGGTGTGCTACCGGCACAAATAACAGGTGAAACCACTGATTATTATCCCTTTACCTTTTATTCCTATTTTGGTTGGAATTTTGTATCAAAAATTTGTGCCTACATATCGGAGTTTTTTCATCAGAAACAGGAGCGAGATCAGCTTTGGCAGCATACACAGAATTGCCTCACAAATCAGTTTAAGTAGAAAATTCACCCCCACAAGAAAAGCTACTTGCCTTTACTGGTGAAAAGCCCTCAATCACCTCCCAAACTGAGCCCAGTCAGTCCTGCACCATTTCGGCTTCATTCTTGCTTCTGGCGCGAACAGAACAGCAGGTCTGCCATCTTCTTTCTTCTGGGTTCTTCTCATGTCACCTGATCTTGCACTGCACACGTGTGGAATCAAGTGACACGTCTTCCTGAAAATCTGCAAAAAAAGTGTTGGTCCCATGCACATGCTTTCTAGGAAGGCCCCTTATGACACATGCTCGACCTCGGGCATGTACAAAAGGAGCAGCCCACATCTTTCTGGGATATGTGATGTATTTATCCCAGGAGGCGGCAAAGACAGAAAAGACATCTTTACCATTAGAAGTGTAAGGGTCCTCCCCAAAAATACATTTTAAAAACCCAACATTTTTGCATAATACGGATGGATTTGTCACCCTAATATACAATGTTACAAATGTGGTGATAGGTGAATGCATACAAGATACAGCAAATTATATATACAATATCAACTGATAACTTACACGAGAACTGGATATACAATAGGCAACAAACAAGTAGTAACTGGAACAGGGCAAGATGTAAATTATAAGGAGCAAGTGGCCAGAGAAGAATAGAGGTACAATGCTAGGGCATGGTGACATATGGGAAGCCAATATAGATTCACTTTCCCATAATGAGGGATAAGTGTTGCTTGCTGCATCAAGCCCCCTACTGGTTCCCAGTGGGAGCACATAAAAAACATGCTGAAACACAGTGCCACCAGCAGGCAACATAGGGAGCTGCAGGTTTCCAGATGCCACATAATTTTCTAAATAGTTTTATAGATGTTATATTGTGAATGACATACCATAACACCGCATGATTTCATTTTAATTCTTGAAGATTTTCTTTTTAACTGGATCATAATTCTATGCAAAATAATAACAATTATGCTGCTGATGATGATGAATTGTAAAGTATATATTTCTTAGAATGGGAAATATCTACAGTACATCACTATTAAAATGTGTCACCTATGTATCAATATGTGACAATACAATGATTTTCTAAAGAAATTCTAGCTAAACTGTAGGATCAAGCCTTTTTTGTCCAATCTTCCTGCAGAAATGTAGGCTATAAATGTAACTATATCAGGGGTTTACAGAGAATACTTCAAAAAAGGAAAAATATCTAGTGAAGGGTAGTTGTCTGGGTGAAAATGTCTTGGTGATGCCAGAGGAGAATGCTCAGACTGGCTCAAGCTGACAGAGATGCAACACTACTGAAATATTTACTAATACAACTATGCAGAGGAGAATTTCTGAATGTAGAATGCATTCAACCTTGAAGCAGATGAGCTACAACAATAGTAGACCATACTGGGTGATCCAACTAACCTGGAATAGATCTGGTCCAGGATTGAAAACAAAGTGTATCCTCTTAAGCCTTGGAGAGCTTTATTAAAGCAGGCCTGATACGTCAAATATTTATGACAGTTCTGAAGGCATAAGTAGGTCCAACCCTGTACTTGCAAGGTGTACCTATTAAGGTAGCCAGTGAGTGTATATACCTGTGTTTCTCAACCAGGGTTCCTCCAGAGGTTGCTAGAGGTTGGATATCTGTAAGGATGACATTCTTCCCACTGGCCAGTATTGTAAAAGGCATTCTTCCCCTTGGCCACCACATTAATGTATTGTGAACTTTGGACCCAATAATTATAATAGGGGTTCCGTGAAGACTTGAAAGTTATTTTAAGAGTTGCCCCATTTAAAAAAATATGACGAAACACTGCTACATACAGTGAATACATTTTACTTTACAAAATCCATTGATGTTAAAAAAAGAATAACCTTAATAAAGATAACAAACTGTCCTTGTCTTTCATGCAACGATTTTTTCCGTTAAAAAAAGAAACATAAATTCTGATTGGTTCTACCGGTCCACACCCTAGGTATGCCCCCACCACATGGAAGATAAATGTTATTTTTCAACTATTCCGCACTTGTTATGGAGCTTTAAATCGCGATTGGGATTTATGAGTTTACCTTTATGTTTGCTTTGCAGTATATTAATGAGAATGTCAAGGCTGCCAGATAAGATTTAATGTATGTAGCTAAACATACACTCTTATCCTATGTATATGGAATCACCTGTTAGTTATTTGTACACATACATATCATTCACACCAGATAATTGGAATATAAAAGTCATAAAAAAAAGATAGACTCAAGAAATTAAAATGTATAAAAGATTCTGATATCAAGTCAAAGTTAGTTATTTCATTTGCTGGCATTTTGAAATGAATGTATATTATATGATTACAGAACTCCCTCCTCTTAGAAATATCTGTATTCAATCAGATCTGTTGTGTACCAAAAATCCAATTAGCAACAAATGTGTTTTCCGGTCACAGAGAGCTGATACCTATTTTGTAGTTCAACATTACCATTGTGAAAGTGATAAATATAAACTTATTATTATGCAATATTTTAAATTTATGTTTAATAAAAATACAATTAAAAAATAGTTCTGAGCATAATGCATAAATAAAATATTGTATATGAAAAATACTATGCATTTCCTTTCATATTGCAGGCCAGAATACTACAGTTTAAATATTAAATCCTTAAAAAAACAAACAATTGGATGATTGTTGTCAGCGGGAACCAATCAATGGCTTCCTCTAGATTGTAGGCTTTCTGTTATCCAACAACCTTGCTAGTATTTGTGGCTGTAGGGCTGTAGATGGGTGGACATCTGGAGGTAATGCATGCATACATGTAAAGAGAGTGAGAAGGATGATCGCCTCTTCTAATTGTCCTGGGAACCATCGCTGCTAGGACAAGTGATGGAAAATCCAAAATTCTTGGATTGAATTTTGGAGTTGCCACCGAAGCAGGAGGTGAGAGGAAATCTTCCAACAAGGATATGGGCTGTGACTATCTAAGAAGGGAATTCTCATTACTTTATTTCTTTCTTTGTATCCTGTTGTATCTATAGAAAATGAAATAAATGAAAATCTCTAGAATGGGTAACAGACTATACAATTAAAGCTGCCAAAGTTTTAACCTTCTTTATCCTAAATAGAAAAACTGAAACTTTGACTTTAGATATAGTTTGACTACACTCATTAAAAAGGATATATAATATATAATGTTTTATTTTTGTTTAAGTAATTTTAGCATTATGACAATAATATCAACATGTGTTTAAAGCTCAGCTCTGACCAAAATGTTTATTAATAATAAAAGATATATTTATTATCATATAACATGGTGAATGTGCTTAGTCTTTCAGAAAGTATAATATTAAAAACTTTGCTGATCACCTGATATTTTAGTTTTTGGTAGAGTCAAAAGACTTAAAGAGTCAACCTACCTTATGGTCTCATACATCTCTGGAGAATCCAGTACTGTGAACTCTGTGTTCCAAGGTCTCAATCAATTCTACAAGGAAAATGTCTCCCCTTTTTATTTTAAAGAAGGAGTGGGAACACCTCATGGTAGGTGGGACCTCTCAAAAGTCCAAGGTGAACAGAAAATGAGCCATGTAAGGAAGGGAGAGATTGTAACGCTGGAGTACTAGAAGAAAAGATAACCTGCGGTCATAGCATACCTATGCTGTTCTTTGGAGAGCTCCCTGGTCTTTTGGTTGGGAGCTTCCCATTAGTAGGGGTTTTACCTTCAGGGGAGCTCCCAACCTAGTACCTTGTGGGTGGGCTTCGGCCAAGCCTGCAGAGGAAGGGACCTGGCTTGCCTGGGCTTGGTGGGTCAAGTAACCCAGTTCTACTCACTGATGCAAGTTTTCCAGCCTAGTGCACATTTTGGTGGGATTCGTTTGCACTTACACTTGTTTTAGAGTCACCAATTACAGGGTGACTGTCACCGAGAATTCCGAAAAAAAAATACCCAATGTATTAATCATGTGTTTGGTATATAATTGTACTATATACAAATACGGGCTCAATATATAAATATTTATATTTTAATGTATCCAAACCATTTCATCTTTGCAGGCTCCTACAATTTGGATCCAGAAATCTCTGTGTCTGGAATATCTTCCGGATCATATATGGCCAACCAGTTTCATGTCGCTCAGTCTAAGAAGATCATTGGAGCTGCTCTCTTTGCTGGAGGTATGTTTTCAATGGCTCTAAAAATGTAATATATCATTGAAATGATTTTTTGATTGAAAGCAAGAATTATTTATTTAGTTGGCTGCAAAAAAATATATGTATGTTATTTGGTAAATGTAGAAAATATTTATTTCTTTACCCCTGAAATGTTTTACAATTCATTATTTTGAACCATTTAAAAAATTAAACTAGACAGCATATCCAATCACTAAAGTGAGCCTTAAGTTGGTAATAGAATTTAAAAAATAATTTTAAACACACTTAAAGAGACCTTGTCACCAATTTAAACTATAGCAAGTAAAGGCACTGAAAAAGTAAACATTGTACATGCTTTTTGCATGTTTTCCATAGATATTTTTTTTTTCTAATAAATTGTAATGTAGCTGCTGGGGAAGGGCGGAGGGCAATAATATAAAATGTTGCTCCGAGTCTGCTGGGGATTATATTACGTTCAACATTGTGGTATCCAGCAGAAGTGTCACAGCTTTTGGGTGTCTACAGAAGATAGGAGAACATGCAGAGCATATATTCAATTTCACATAAAACCAAAGATTGATGTTGAAATAAACGGACTGGTGACATGGTCTCTATATGATGCTAATTTTAGGAACTTGAAGGAATGGTGTGTTAGAAAACTTCCAGAACTTGTAATAAAAGGATTGATGAATGACAAACTCATACGATGGCAGGACATTTATTTAGTATTTTTTTTTTTTTTTTAATTTTTACCTCTTTGCTGCGGTAATTCATTCTCTTCTCATTAAATCTCAGGACCTTATTACTGCGCATCTGGAAGTATGCTTACCGCTACCAACGCCTGCATGAAATTTCCTTCAAATATCAATGTGAATTCTCTCTTTTCCAAGACTCAGAGTTATGTGACCAGCGCCCTCATCGATCCTGTGTCAAACCTCGCCAATGATAAAGTCTTTATCTTTTCTGGAACTCGGGACTCTGTGGTGGTTCCTGGTAAGCTTACAGAAATATAAAGATATTGTTCATAAAGTCATCAAAGTCTATTCAAAACCAAATATTTCACAATTATTGTAATTATTGGGAATAGTTTGCATTGTTTGAAAGTTGTTTCAGTTTTCCTATTTCTGACTGTCTGTATTCTGTTGGGGAAATGTCTCCTTAATTCACACGCCAAAGGGATCAAACCTCTCCAGAATGAGGATAATCCTCTTAGGAACATTTGACACTGGAATAAATTTCCTCTCTTCTTGTCTTAGTGATAGCTCTAAAATTGCCCATCAAGGTATAGTCATGGGAACAAAAAGAGAAACTTCATGGAACAAGAATATTAATAAAATCAGGAGAGGGGTCTTAATCCTTCCTTACTGTACCCTAAAAACTAAAAGAAAAAGTTTTGGCTATAGATTTATATTATTAAGAGTCTAGCCACCTATGTTGGAATAACACAAGAGAACTATATCATGTCTGCAGTAAAGGGCACTTACTTTACAAAATACATGTACAAAACAAACCACCAAATGAAGGCTGAAGAGCCAGCAAGTTTGGGTCTCCAATATAACTCCTGCACATTCACAGTTACATTGTCCCCAATGCCTGGATCAGTATCTGGCACCACTGCACAAAGAACTGAGCTTTGCTCTGCATGGTATATGTGCTGTACAGTGCAGAGCTAAAACAAAAACCACCAACTATTGCATGTCTCAATTAGCACTCCCTCCTGGTGACCTTCTATGGTATTTTTATTATTATTTAGGTCTGCTTCAAGCCTTAAAGAATTTCATACCCAGATACGCACACTTAGCAATCTAATCAACAGATAAAAAGCTTTTTCATTAGAATGCACCAACCTATTCCAGTCCATAGTCATGTCACTAACTGTCAAACTCCATGTAGATATTGCCTTGTCCAAAATGCTAACCCAGGACCCCAGCCACTGTGCTGCCTGTTACAATATTCTATTTTAGGAAATCTGGAAATGACTTGTTTGTAAATTATTAATTTGTGACTACGGAGTTTCTGCACACTAGATAGGTGGAATTATGACCCTACATTCACACATCTCTATGTTTTATTCTGTGTGTTGCAGGAGTGGTGAAGAAACAGGAGGAATATTACCTAAAATACACAAATCCTGCAAACATTAAGACCGTCTATGATGTACCAGCAGAGCACGGCATGGTGAGCAGGCCTCTAATATTTACCAATGACATCTGATAGTTATCTATTGATTACCGTACGATGAAATAACAATTCTTCTATTTACAGCCTACTGACTTTTACGGAGGGGCCTGCGGGACCACCAACCTGGAATACATCAACAACTGCAATTACAATGGTGCCTACGAGGCTTTGAACCACATCTATGGGGGACTCCAGGTGAGATGGGACTCCAGTGCTATAAGGAATTGATCATCATCTGCACATGGAAATGTGATCGGATTCCAGAGATCAGTATTCTGGATAGTGGATGAAAACTCCACTCAATGACATTTCATTTGATAAAACTCTGTGTGCTCTAAGCATCTGCCTTTATTTTAATGAAATCATTGCTGCCTTCCCGTGCTGCATCTTAGAACTGCCATTCTCCTGCATTCAATGGATCTGTACACCAGGGTTATGTTATGTGATTTCATCCTAATTTTATGTTTTATTGATATATTGATCAGCATACAAATTGATCCTTTATGATCGACAAGTATTCAATGTACCATCCATTTGTTTAATCATTGATTTCAATTGCCATGGTTCAAAATGATCGGCTTTCTTCGCAAATATTATTAAATTAAAAAATCCTTTTACTGATCAATTTTTCATCAATTTACCTAATTAATTAAAAAATATTGCACAGTTTATGGCTAGCATTAGTCCACTCAGCACCTCAGCACCATCATAGTTCACTGGAACAGAATGTGTGGTTTATACTGTAATCTGTTTTCTCATCATCAGTCAGGAATATTGCTGATTTTGTTCTCTGACCATATAAAACTGAAATATATTTTGTATGGAGCGGAGCTTTCAGGGGCCAGCATAGGCACGGCAAAGAAATATCAAAATATAATTTGCAAATGGGGACTTTAAAACCTTTGCTAAGACAACAAAAAAAAAATAGTATTTTCCACTCATCTCCTCCATCCATACCTTGTCTCTATTAAAAGATTATTTCATATTATTTCTGCCAGGATCAGCTGGTATTTGTTGCACGCATTAGATAAACCAAAACATTTACAATTGTATTCTTAACAGACCAAAAGGTAACAGATAAGAGATGTCAATTGTTAGGGGGTACATACATATAACTGACTTACACTCTTCTTTGTTTTACAGAAACCAAGCCCTGGAACAGCTCTAACTGGACAGGTAAGAAAGCCAACTAATTATTTATTTGTTAAAAGTAAGGTTTAAATAGAATGAAAAAGCATTAGATTTAATGTCAGGGTATTCTTATAGTCTGCGGTGTACGTAAAACCACATCATGGGTATTTATTATATTATGTTCTTTCTTTATGTGTAATCATATTTAACAAGCCAAGTCTCGGAATCCCCTGAGGAAGCTATAAAGCGAAACCCATCGGGATAAGATGATACTGCCAAAAAAAAGCCTTTCTTTTCCTGTGTTGTACATAGCCAACCATGGGCCCTTATGCAAAACTGATGCCCTATCCACCCCAACATCTGCACCCCTCCACCCATGCTGCACACTCAGAGAAGCACAACTTTAATTAGGAAATCGGGATGGGTAGGGTAAACTGGCAGAATTATTGGTTTATCCTACCCTTCCAGATATCCTACCTGTGGCTATGTTTGAGTGTCATAGAGCAGCATTGTCACAAAGCATGGGAACAAGTGTTCCTGTTCCCTCTGTCAGCATGGGTGTGCAAGACAACCTCTGACAAGTCTGATGTCTGAACAGAGGACTCTTCAACGGGTGGCCGCTGCTGGCTAAGGAGGGCCTGGGACAGCTGCACAATCTGCACCTTCCTGAGTCCACCCTGTCCCATCACTAATATTTTCCCCACTTTTATTTACATTTGGGTAAGGTAAGGCTCCACGTTATTATCATACACCAAGTCCAGCCAATGTGTTATTATATAGGTGGAGTAGGGCAGAGTTGGAACATTTGCACGGTTTAAAACACTTCATTCCCACTATATCTTTTCTGCTGACACTGAACCGATGATCTAACAGTTCTCCATTCTAAGTGAGTTGGCCTTTAATATTAGGGAATAGGTAACCATATCTCCATGTCTCTCTTCTAGCTGATCCTGTTTGACCAGAAGGAATATTTTAAACTGGCCGCCCCTTCCACCTATGGAATGGACACCGCTGGATACATTTATGTTCCTGCTTCCTGCCAGAGTGGAGCAAGTGAGTGGAGACTTTCCCTTGTTGTTGATTTTCAAGAATCTAATTTATTTAGAGCCAACCATCGATCGTAAAAATCTGAATGATCACTGCTGAGATAGAATGTACCTGTTTGGGATTATTTACTTGCATTCTCCCCCTGTCAATATGGAACCACATATAAAGCAAACTGACTAGTTACAGATTTGGGTAGGCAATTGATAACAAGGCATAAGTCCATGCTTCTTACAAACTACTATCCCTGTTTGTCTCAGCTTTTATACAGCTCTGCAAAAGATGTTTATGATTCGTTAATACCTTAATCATTTTTTTAGGATGCAGACTGCACATTGTATTCCACGGCTGCCTCCAGGCCAGGTAAGATATTGTTTATAGGAATCCACACTAGGTTATGGCTATGGGCTTATAGAGAGATGCTTTACATCCTTGTTTTCATTTTTTGTACAACCTCTATTTTATATTGTACATTCAAAAAGTAGAGAAATCCCAGCATTTCCTTCTGCACTTGTTCACAGCTGGTACAAGGGGAAAATCCCCAGGGATACATTACTTCTAGGAGAGACTGAGGAGGGTGTCGCTCTTTGGGCTCATTCAGCTATGCCTATAATTTGAGCTCCAGTCTGATCTCAGCTCTGTTAGGTCTATTTACAGCATAGTAGTAAAGCAACTTTATGAAAACTGTTATGGCTCTGCATAGTAAAAGGTATTTTCACAAGAAATTTCCTTTCACTTCCTGTCTTGGAGATACAGCAAAAAGTGATCAGAAATCCAGGGAAGCTTTATTACTAATCATAGGAGAGGAATAAGAGCTGATGGAGGTATGACCTGCATAAACCTGCTTCAGCTGTTTTTTTTTTTTAAGCCACATCAAAGAATAGTTTCTATTAATTCTTTTTTTAATGTTTAATTTCTGCAAAAAAAAAAAAAAAAACTTTTGTAAACCCCCTAAATGAGGTGCACAGTGGGAGGGCTAATTCAAGCCATGTGAGCTATGCAAAGTACAACATTCCCCTGTGTTTATTGGTTTTACCAGAAAAAAGGGACCGAGAAAACCTGACTCTGTGAATCTGTGAGCTGTGTGAAGGTGAATTCTGTGTTCCTACCGTATGATCTGCAATCATTCGTTACAAATACACAGCAATACTGCTAGCAAGCTAAAAACAGAAGAAACAAAACATAATATATAATAAACATAATAAATGCACACAAAATGGTCCAACAGAACAGATCTTGGGTTTTCAAATTGCTATTACAATAATGTAAAACAAATGACTTTTCTTTATTCCTGTGTGTCTGATGAACATATTTTTCTATCAAGTTGTGTTTATCATTTCCAGGGAGAAGCTCGGTGACAAATACGCCAGAAACACCGGATACAACCAAGTCGCTGATCTGAACAATTTCATTATCCTCTACCCTCAAGCCAAATCCAACCTGTCCAACCCCAATGGATGCTGGGACTGGTAATATTATTGATATTAATGCATCTATCATTGTAACAAATTACACATCAAAACAAACAGTATCCTATCTATAATATATATATATTATAAATATAATATATATATATTATAAATATGGGAGTGTCATAGAAAAATAAATAAATATGTTTTTAAATATAAAATAATGACCAAAATATTATACAGCTGCAGAATCTAATGTAAATATTTCTCTTCTCCAGGTGGGGATTCAGCAGCATATATTATGGTAAGATAATTAAAATTTTATTATTAAACAAATAAATAAAGCCTTTGTATGGGAATAAATTGGGGGCTCCCTGAAAAGGCTTCCTGTAATATATTTTATTACCTGCTGATCCTGCAGGTAGAGTCAGGGGTCAAATTGATCAAAAATAGTTTTTGGAGCAGAATGCTATTTGGTCATAGATCAGGCAAAGTGTTTTTTTAATTAGTTACCTATTGAACTTTTTTTCCATCATGATCAATATTTCAATAAGATATATTAGTGATATGATTTCAGTACTGACAAATATCAGACAAAGGGATGAGACATTGCCCCTGATTCATCAATAAAATCCGCGCTCGCTGGAAGCGCGAAAGTACGCGCGGCCATCGATCGCGGACAAATGAAAGCACATTTGCTTATCTGTCCATTTTCAGTACTAATATCTATGAATTACTGCTTCCATTAATTCCCAAGTGTCTAAGTTTGATCCAAGAAACACAGAACATGTATCTCTCTGCTGACACTCACCCTTCTGTCTTTTTTTCCAGCTAACAAGAATGGATACCAGATGACTGGAGTTGAAAGGATGATGCTGAGGACTTTGGGACAATATTAAAGTTTGCAGCAGAAATGGAAAGATGGGGTCACTCACTAGTGGATTGACTGTTACATGTATATAGCTATTCAAAGGCAAATATGTAATTAATGTAAATGTGTTTGGATAGTTTATTGTATATATTAAAAAAAAAAATTCAGAAATATTCTTAATTTTCAAATTTTCCATTATATTTTCTTGCTGAATAGGCAGGACAGTCATATTTTACACTGGTTATATGCAGATGCAGAGCCTCCTGTAGTATTTCCTTTTCACCACAAGATGTCCTCAGTCTTTTGAGCTCAATGATGGTTATAGTCATTCAATTCTGGAGATATGCAGGGTGTCATTGGACCACCCCTGAGGAGTGTCCCCCTGGTGCTTTTTATATACAGTGCATTGATGCAGGAACCATTATCACCAGAATGAGGAGACCTTAATATAAAATGACCCAGCGCATCATGTCACCATGTGCACCCATGATACTGTTGTCCCAGTTGCTGATTGCTTTCAGTCTCTTGTCTATTAAAACTCCTCACAGAGCTGTATAGAGTAGCAGATAGGGGTAAGAAAATAAATAATAGCCATTGTTAATTCAGCTGTGTATGTAGCTTGAGCTTTAGCTCACCAGGTCAATACACAAAAATGTACAAAGCATTGTACAAGTATTTTGTATGACTTTTCACTTGTATGTTATCGATGGATAAATGAAAATGTTCTTTGTAATTGTCATATTAATTGTCTTTACAGTAAAGCTCCACATTTTATAATAAAAAAAACTGTCCTTTGGCTCCAGTCCAGAAGCTTTGCCTCGCCTGTGATTAGTTAGAATGAAACTGAAGGTGAGCAGCTGCAGCATGGCTGATCTGTGCCAGACATTTGTATACACAGCCAATGATGGATCAGGCACCGGATTTATATAATAAGCCATCATGGAACTGTCTTCTTAGTCTAGGATACTCTGGATGATGGCTGAAAAAAAGATGGTTTGGTCTAAGCGGAGAGAAAAGCAGATAAAGGCATTGTTTGGGGAGTACTGTGGTTGATGTGAGTGGTAATAAATAAATACCTGGAAATGTTACAATCTTACTTAGGAAAAGGGAAAACTTTGGAGAAATTTCCTATAGGATCCTGATGTGATAACTATTGCTGGATGATCATTAGGTGTTGATTAATTTAATAATTTAGGTACATTGAATACACCCAAAGTATGGGAATGTTCAATTCTAAGTGGTCTATAAAGCAGTGAATCTGACACTCACAAAAACATTCATTATATAGTATCAATTTCTGTCATTGGAAAATTCTCTACCAAAGTATGTTTCAGTGAATGTAAGATTCACTGCTTTATAATTATTTCTCACAGCTAACTGTGGCCATATAGATAGAAACACTGAATAGTGCTGAGTTGTTTCAAATGTTCTGCAGATGTGGATGTGACATCAATTTCCAAATATTTGGATGATCTCTAAACAAAATAACCCCGCTGACCACCAACTCTGCTCACACACCAAGCTGACGTCTACCAGTCACCAGATTTTCATTTTGGGGGGTTTTCCTGATCTGGGGGGGTTTGGTTAATGTAGCTGATGACAGAAGCCAGACCTAGGTAGAGGTGTGATGGGTGTGATGGGGGGTAAACATTCTGCTTGTACTGGGGCCCCAAACCTTCCATAAACAGGGATCTCTGTATTGTGGATGAAGGGGACACTACCTGCAGCAATGAAAATGTGTCACATTGAGGAGTGTAAAGGTGGAACTGCTGGGATATTGACATATTAAGCATGGCTTCCACAGTTACATCAAATACAAGTCATGAAAGGAATGACCAGTCTCAGGACTATTGCTACATATATATTATAAATGATGGTGCTGGATGGAATGTCCGGGGTTCCCACTCATGATGCTGCTGGCAAGAACTGGGGCAGGATTTGGTGATTCCCTGGTTGGCCCAATGGAATGCTTAAAGCTGCGCACAAAAAGTTCTGTTTGTAGTTAGGGCCCATTCACAGCGTATTGTGCAGAGGTAAAACACTCAATACAAAATTATTAGATTAATGGATAAAGTGTGTGTGTGTGTGTGTGTGTGTGTGTGTGGTGTTAATAGATAGATGAATAAATTAATAAAGTATAGATATAGGGATGAAGCGACAGACAGATAGAGAGAGAATAAAGGAATAATGGACAGGTGAAAATATAGAGCTGGGGATTGATTTATAGATGGAGAATGGGATCTAGGAGGAAAGTTGATGGATGAATATAGGAGTGAATATATGGATGAATAAAAGAATAGAGAAGGAAGGTAGGGGCAATAATAAATGGATGGATGAATGGTAAATGGAGAAAGGTGGATATAGGAATTAATCGAGAGATGACAGAATGAGGACATGAGAAAAAGATAGGTGAATGTAGAAATGGAGGGGCAGATATAGGTATAGGAAGGTTTAAGGGACAGAGGATGGAGAAGAAAGAAGTTTGGAGAAATATAGGGCTATAGGGATTATGGAATGAATGAATGAATATTGTAGGATGGATTGATGGATTGGAGGGAAGGAGGAATAGAGAAGGATAGATAGATGATGGGATGGATTTAGGGATATAAGGAATATAAAATGAAGATATATAGTAGAATGGATAGATGGAAGAATAGAAAAGGATAGATAGATAGATAGATAGATAGATAGATAGATAGATAGATAGATAGATAGATAGATAGATAGATAATAGAATGGATGGATATAGGGATATAAAGATTATAGAATTAGGAATATTGTAGGAAGGATAGAAAGAGGAATGCATGGATATAGTGATGTAGGGATTATGGAATGAAGATATATAGTAGTAGGGATAGATGGATGAATATAAAGATGTAGGGATTATAGATTGAAAGTAAAGAGTGGGATGGATAGATGGGGAGAATGAATGAATAGAGAAGTAAAGATAAGTGGAGGGATGAAGGAATATAGAGATGTAGGAATTATAGAATAAAAATATATAGTTGGATGGATAGATGGAGAAATATAAAAGTGTAGGGATTATAGAATGAAGACATTTAGCAGGATGGATAGATGGAAGAATATGGAGCTGTAGGGATTATAGAATGAAGGAATTCTGTACAGAACGATAGATGGAGAGATGGAGGAATATAGAGATGTAGCAATATTAGAATAGAGATATATAATAATGTAGGGATTGTAGGATGGAGGAATATAATAATGTAGGGATTGTACGATAGAGAAATATGAAGATGTGGGGATTGTATAATAGAGGAATGATGTTTATTCGCAGCTGTGCGGAGAGGAGAAGAGACTGCAGAGACATCAGCACGGGAGAGTGACAGTCACATCACAGACCGCCATCAGGTATGACACCTCTCTGTGTACACCAATCATAGCCGGAGACCTCTCTGCACCTTGTGAGAGCCCCGACATTCAGAGACCGCACTGCACACAGACAGCCGCACTGCGTGACTCCTCCGCCTGCACTGCAACCTGCATAGAGACAGCTGTCAGCAGAGACTGCATGGAGTGTGCACGGGGAGGGTGTGATAGAAGTGCTGCTGGTAAGTCACTTGGTAGAGAGGTGGGGATGGTGACATCAGTGTGAATATTATGTAAGGTGGAGTAACACACGGAGACTAACATGGAGGAGAGACTACACACAGGGAGCAGAGACTGCTGAGAAAAGAGAAGGTATGTACAACATGGAGACATCATCCATCTAATGACAGCCTGTATGAGTCTATATTCCCAGATAGAGTATACAGAGACCGCTAAGGTGTCACCTGTAAATGGAGAGAGTGCAGAGAGGGCAGATTCTGGATCATCTGATAGGACATGACTGCCCGTTTGTGAAGATATGACCTCTGCAGAGGTGAGTAGAGAGAGCGTTGCATTTTGCGGTCCACAAGTCCCCTGAGGAAGCCAATACAGGCGAAACGTGTCAGAACTCGACACTGTATCACTACTTATTTGCTAAATGCTCGGAAAGCTTTATGTATGATAACAGGGTATAGTCCCTGTCTACTCTCATTCAGCAAAGTATTAGATGAGACTCTTTTTTTGTCTGGAATTTGTATTTAATGTGTGTTGCATTGAGCCAATATAACTCACTACACAATACATATTAAATAATTCCCTACAAACCCCAGTCTCCCAATCTCTTCTTTCTTTTATTATCCTATTTACTATTGTCCTGGGGTCGGCTCATATTATTCTCTATTTTGATCAATTTTAGGCTAGGTAGTTTCCACCCCTTCCTCCCTATTTACTTCCATACAAAATTATAGCAGCCAACTTTAGGAATAAAAACATGTCATACAAACAATATCTCCTGGGCAAGCACCTAATCAATGGGTTACAAATTGTCGAGTTTGGCAGACTAATAAGACCTGCTTCTGAGTATAGGAAGTCCCATATTGTTATAATAATGACGTTGATGAGTCAGCCTCTGCTTCTCTTTTGCAGAGAGCCCTCAGCCTGCTGGATGAAATGGACAGAATTCAGAAACAGCTGACCCTAAAGTGGAGGAGATGTCTGGATGTCTTCAGTAGGGTGGTGCAGTAAGCGTACATTAGAGAGACGTCCTGTGAACAAGATGTGAGGCATCTATCAAACCTGAAGATTATGAGAAGTGCTGGGCCGATCATTGACAATCAGGTGCCCCTGAGTACCCATAATGATGTGGAGCGGTTGGCACAAAGAACGAGTATGGCTAATGGCTGGGATCAGAGGAACATCAAAGAGGTAGCCAATGACCCCCCAAATCATACGGGGTGCAGGAACCTCCAGAACTCACCTAAAGACCTGAGCACCAAGAATGGACAAGGTGTCCCAACTTTCATCCCAAAAGGTCATTCCAATGGTGGGGCAATGAGCTCCCACAGAGGAAGCCCCAGGAACTCATCTAATGGGCTGGGAAGAAGTCACTGTGCAGGCGGGATGCAGGATGAGGATCACAAATCCGCACTCCGAAGACCCAGAAATTCCCCCTTTCCCAAAGGGGTTGATCTTAGTGCATGGACGTTTGCCCTTCCAGCCTTGGTGGCAGGTCTGTGCTTTGCAGGGTCTCTTTTTGGGGAGTTTGTCCATGACGATATCTGGGCCATCCTCAATAACCCAGACAGCCGAGGGGAGACCAACCTTAGCAGTGTCTTCAGGAACGACTTTTGGGGCAAAGCCATGAAAGACAACACGAGTCACAAGTCTTACCGGCCACTGTGTGTGCTAAGCTTCAGGTACCCAAGAGGAGCTTAGTGTTCCATATCTAAGCATGCTTCAGCCATGTATCTGTTGGGTGGAGGGGCAATGCTGGGACTTATGGTTCCCCTGCACTCCTCTTGGTATAATTTTGTGTTGACTACTCTATATTTTCTAATATTTATTATATGTAGCAGTACAGAGCTGGTTTAGGGCCTTTGTTGAAGGGCATTATGCATGTATCAGTGACATCAGTTTAAAGTGCTTCATTAAGAAGTCCTTAAAAGCTGCATCTGATTTGATTAAATTGGGTTCCCCCCCTGTAGAGCCTGATTTATTAAGGAAGAAGAAGATGAACTTGGGTGATCCAGCAAACCTGGAATGGGTTTCAGAAAAAGTAATTTGCTATTTGTTAGCAAATGTTTTCATTCCTGGAACAGATCAATTCCAGGTTTGCTGGACCACCCAGCTTCACTGATGAAAGTGTCTCCTCTCCAGGCTTGGAGAGCGTTAATAAATCAGGCCCATAGACTTTTATGGGAATGCCCACCTTGTCTAATGTGAACAAAAGCCCATCAACAATAGTTGTCACAGTAGGTGCAATATACATTTCTAGAGCCCTGACATATTCTGTTGGTGTGGAAATATTATGATATATATCATGATTTATACATTCAACAGTTCCATAGGAAGCGATTAGGGACATTGGGGGGGTTGATTTACTAAAAAAATTAGGCTGTTCACTTAGCATTGTGAATTGTCACTTAGCTTGGTGAATGTGGCCAAACTCTACTGACTTCAGCCATCCGATGACATGAAAACTAAAATCCAATTTTTACAATTCCATGGGTGTTCTTTGCAAAGTGGATTTTAATGTAAGCCTCCCTTTTATAGAAAGAGGCATGGGCTATCATCCCATTAAATAATTGGCTCTTTTGACCTTGGAAAACATTATGGACCTGATTATAGGATAGAGGTTGTTACATACGGGGGAATCAGAGGAGGGGACATTGTGCTGCTGTATACTGGATATTACATGATTACAGGTAGTACAATGACCATCAGAAATCATGAAATCAGAGATTAGGACATGATTCTGTACAGCAGGAAAAAATAAAAGTAGCAATGACAGGGACATGGTGTTGCTGAGCATTGGCACATATATATATATATATATATATATATAATGATAGGAACGTAGTGTTACTGTGCAGTGGCTGACTTTTATAAGTTCAGTGATTACTGTTTTTGGTGCTATGCAAATACTTTATCATATTCATAATGATACATTTTTTATGGATAATTACAGCTAAACTTTTGTTAAAAGAAATCTCTTCAATGTCAGGAAATTATCTTCTAATATCAGTGTCATGTGAACCCATTAGAAGATTTCTCCTCTATCCCTGTTTGGGTGACACACTTTTTTTTTCTTCCATCATCTCACAGCCAACAATGGATACAGAAAAAAATTGCCTCTCCATCCATACCTAAATCAGGATTTAAATACACTTTAAATACAATTTCCGTATGTATCCCTCTCCTGTGGCTGCGGATTTGTATGAGTAACAGTAAAAGTTAGGAGGGGGGCACTGAATGTGTTCTGTACATATTAGGGGAGTATAGATTCCCCTAAGGCAGCCCTTAAATTTTTAATACTTTTGGCCACAGAAAGAACCTTAAAGGTGAGAAATCAGGAAAACAGAAAAAAATCATAGTAAGCTGTCAGCTATGACGGCAGGCACTGGGGGTCTGCAGGGATTCATTGCCAAGGTATTTGAGAAATGTGTACACTGACAAGCATGTGGTTTGCCCGTGAGCGGCCCAGGACGTCTATAAACAAGGCGTACACGTTTATTACCCCATAGCATGGCTCAGCCTGCAGAGTAAAATGGTTTCAGATGTCGGCCTTGGTGTATAAACAATGTCTCCCTCCTTTCCTCTGGCCCAGATAACACAGAGGCTTTTCTTCTAAATAACTTTCTCCAGTTACATTTGTACCGGCCTGGTTACAGTTACTGAAATGAAAGGGGGAATTCCACTTTATACCACACTGGGCAGCTGAAATTCTTGCTGTCAGCTGTAAATTCTCTGTAAACAGGAGCTGATCAACCAAGATTTTGCTGCTGTGTATACTATAGATTTCTGTGTACATTTGCTGCACAATATAGATCCTTACATAATAATACTGCAAAATGTAAACACATAAAGGAACCCTAAATAATGCCAAAGAGAGGGGAACAATTATTATAACCTTTCCTGCCCTCCCTAATGAAAGGCAAATCAGAACATATTTATTCTTGATAGAAATTTGTGCAACAGATGCCTGATATTCAGTTGTCATTGGACAGTTGAAAACTTGGGGCAGTGATCAGGAGCCTGGGCAAAAATCTGACATGTGTACAGCAGTACCCCAACATCATCTATCAGTCAGCCACGTGCCAGATTTGCTTGTCTCAGGTTAAAATCTGACATGTGGCCGGTTGATTGTTGATCACATGTCCGTCGTCGTTTATCAGTCCACTGTGGCAGATTGATGAATGACTTATAGGGAATGATTGCTGTTCGCTTCTATGTAGGAGAGTAAAGCGGAGTGCTGCTCACTCATTCTCCCCTCTCCTTTCTCCAGGTGCTCTGTGTACAGTGTTCATTATTCTGTTACTGGAAATGATCACAAAATATTCTTTCCAGAGACAATCATCTGGCGTCTGCATGAGGCTTAAGTCTCAGGCCAACTTAGAGGGAACACCAGTTAATCTACCAGTATGTTTTTGGAATGAGAGAGGAAACCAGAGTACCTGAAGGAAACCCACATAAACACAAGGAGAACTTTTACCTGTAATGTACTTTAAGTTTAAAATATTAGAACTTTTTTGTTCAGCATGTAACCTAAAAACTCCAGCTGAAACATTAAGCCTTATTTGTCCTAAAAACCTAAATTTGTTAGAATACACCAAAAATTGATTGAAAAAGGTCAGACCAACGCACCACACACTGGTCGGGAGAAGAAGGGGGTTTTATTATGTTGGCATGGAATTGATTAAAATGTATCTCGAGACCCAATTTTTTTTTTTGTTTTAGCAGAGACCCTTGCCGGATCCTTCTAATGGTACTGGTTCAGTACACTTTATTGCCCAGCCCTGATGAGGAGGGAACCCTGAAATGTGTTGGCCTTTTAGGATTCTGAAAAAACTCCATCTGGGCTTTATATGTTCAGTTTCGGGGCCTCCCTATTTAAGCCAAAAGCTGACCTTTGTCCACTATTCCTGGGCAAACCATCGCCTCTACACTGCTTAAAATCTCATTAAAAACATTTGCTAATTTAGGAAATCCAGCATCCCACACTTTTCTTCTATTTCCTGAAATAAACTTCTGAAAGGGATTCTCTCTAACGAAGTCCTGTATAGCATTAAAAAAACACATTAATTGTTAAGAAAATATGTTTTCCTTAACGCACATGCTATAAATATTACAGACATTATACAGAGTATTATATTTTTATAAACTTTATCTAACTTTGAATAGGAATCAGTTTCCTTTCTAAAGGAAACCTCCATGTCCCAATATTCCTTGTATTGTGTGTACTTTTGAAGTCTCTACAGCACAATGGTGTGGCTACAAATGAACTCATTCCAAACGCAGCATGATTTGTAGCCACAGGCATTGAGTAAATGCAGATCTCAGGAAAACATAAAGGGTATTTGCATAAATGAACACTTATTTTTAAAGCAACAGAATGCAATGCATCATTAAGACATAAAACAAATATGATCTTTTTGGTTTTGACGTTTAAACATGTGTTTAGTGATCACAGGCTTAGACTTTAAATAGTAATTGATCATTTCATGCATGAAGCTTCAAATGAAACATAGTGCTTTGAAGATGCTAATTGCTGGATAAGCTACAAATAGTAAAGACATTTGTAGGCAGATCACAATACACCCTTTCAGACTTAAATTAGAACAAAACCACATTGAAAATGTAAACATATTATCAAAGCTAAGCCTCCAGCTCTCTGCAGTAGTGTGCTGGGAGATATGTAATAAGATCTCTTCTGTGGGATTTTGCCTGCATTAAGACTTCAGTGGGAATGTTTATTTCTGTACAGAATTTGGAGGAAATCCTAAAAATTTGTGGCGTTTGCATATTTTTTATTTTAACATAAAATAAAAAACAAAGTCTTTTATGATGAATGCATTTGATAAAGGCAGATTATGTGTTTGGTTTGCAGACAGGAAAAACAACCCGAAAGTCTCAACATGATGGGGGGGTATTTGGATGGATCCAGTATTTGGACTTTCTTTTTGGACTGAACATTCTATAGGAAAGAGTTCATTGGCTGGGATAAATTCATCCTGGCCAATAACGCTTCCCTGTGCAAATCCAAACACTATAAATTCTAGGTGGCTATAGATTTTTTCCCAACGATTATTAAGCAAAGTTGAAGTAAAGCCAAAACTTTTTCTTTTCGTTTTGGAGGATTATTGTTGTTGTAGATTATGGCCATGGATGCATTAAGCCAGTTAGGAGTTCAAGTGATATCATATACTGGCTAATTTATAATGGTTGTAAACCTGATAATAAATAAAGAGTAAAACATCTATCTGTTTTATATGTATCACTGCCCTTTTTCCAATGAAAATCATTTTTTGATAATTTAGTTGATTCTGCCAGTCATTCTGACTTTATTATTATTATTATTTTTATTAATAATAATAATAATATTATTAATAATAATAATAATAATAATAATAAACAGTATTTATATAGCTCCTCTTCTCCTCCTGCATCACTGTCTGTGTCTGTCTATCATTTGCAACCCGTATTTAATGTACAGTGCTGCATAATATGTTAGCGCTATATAAATACTGTTTATTAATAATATAATAATAATAATAATAATAATATTGCAAACATATTACACAGTGCTGTGCATTAAATAGGCGTTGCAAGTGACGTACAGATACAGACAATGAAACCCTGCTCAAAAGAGCTTCCAATCTAAAAGGAGGGGTGAGTAGCACACAATGTAGGGGCTTTTAGATCCAAGCATCCAGGGTATCTTCGATCCCTTCTAAAGGATTTATACATTTGGATACAGTGGAGAAGAATTAGTCCCCACTGGAGAGAATTATTCTTTCTATTTGTCCTGGTGACCGCTGTCATTAAAAAACAATTGCAATGAAAAATCCAAAATGCTGGGAAATCTTCCAATGGAGATACCGGTTCCAATCATAACTATATTAAAGGAGAATATCTATTGCTTTGTAATGACTTCCTCCTTATTCCTGTTACATCTTTAGAATAGAATTGATGTAAAATCTCCCCAATGGTACAAATGTAACATACCAGACATATAGAGTGGGTTTAAACCCGCCCTAACCCTAAAAATTAAAAAATAAGTATTGGATATCCACACACTATCCATGTAAACTCGACTAATCTTATACGTCCTTATAATATATTTAACTTTTGATTTCTTCTTTTCTGACACAGGATGAATGTATATTTTTGGGGCCTGGATCCCTTCTATTTCCACATGGTGAATGTTGTGTTACATTGCCTGGTCAGCTCCTTGCTCTGTTATGTGTGTAGTAGCACCGTGTTTGAGGACCGCCGACTGGCGCTGGGCACCGCCCTTCTCTTCGCCGTCCATCCAGTTCACACAGAAGCTGTAAGTGTCTTTTCTTTAGACATGTATTCTGTTATTCTTTAATATTCATGACCTTAAAAAAAATAATACAAGAAGGGTATTATTGCATTTTATTGCAGAAGAGACATTTTTCTTTTGCGCTATAAAGGATTCTTGCCTTCCCCCATATAAACAGTACAACCTGTACAATAGGCAGAGGACAATAACTTCCCCTCAGGTTACAGATCCTGCATGAGCATGAAATTAAGAACGTCATTTTATTCTTCAAAGCCTCTGACCAGCATTTTTCCTGGTTTCCCCGCAGGTGGCAGGCATTGTGGGCAGAGCAGATGTCTTGGCCTGTTTGCTGTTTCTCTTGGCATTTCTCTCATATGTAAGGTATGTCTTCTGTTTATACCTGGATATATTTCATAAGCTGTAGCCAATGATACATTATAACAGAAGTAAAAGGAAAGGAAGGAACTGCATTTTTGGTTTGGATGTCTAAAAATTGAAAGCCATAGAGGTCAGGGGAATGTCAGTTTCTTTTCTGTTACACATTGCCAGCGATGCACATGCAGAATTTTTATTGTGATGATAGATGTGTGGCTACCATGGGGTGTGGGCTTGCACCAGATTATTGCATTCACCATCAAATGAATTTGCTACGTGCTGTTTTCTTGATGCAGGAGCGTGGAGACGGAGTCAGCCACAGATTGTGTTCCTGGTACAAGATCGCCGTTCCTCCTTCTGCTCAGTTTGCTCCTGGGCACCTGTGCCATGCTGGTGAAGGAGACAGGAATCACGGTGTTTGGCGTGTGCCTTGTGTATGACCTTCAGGTCCTGTGCTTGCGAAGGCTGCAAAGGTATGTTCTGGGCTTTTTTCCACACCATCGTTTGCCTACCTATTATTCTAGACCAGGGATCCTCCAGAAGTTGCCTGAGAAATGTGTGCCTCCTAGTTTATATGACATCAATGATCTTTTTTTTAGCCATTTGTACGGGTGACATTCTTCCCACTGGCCATGAATATAAATGGCATTCTTCCTACTGACCACCACACTGATGTACTGTGAGCTGTAGATATAGTAATTATAGTAGGGGTTCCCTGACCGTTATTTTAGGGGGTTCCTTACATTGGAAAGGTCTTAAAAGGCTGCTCTAGAGGAACTACACGTCTTAGCCCAGGTAATCTGTAACATCTTTGTTCCTCAGTTGAGCCTTTCCTACAACATAGGCAACCTTGACCACTGACATTCATCTGAAATTCTAATCTATTCCATACAATATTTTTATTCTCCGGCTTTAGTACTGGCATTTAAACTAAGCCCTTATATTAGGAATTATCAATTGCCTTGCTGCATGCTTGCAGGTGCAGGTTATCAGGAGTCCTGATTTTATTCTAGAGTTTATTGGTGCATGATTGTCCAATTGCAATAGCTCAAATATTAATATAAATAGAGGATGATGGTGACAACCAGGCACCTACAGAAGGAGGTCAGTGTTTCTCAAGTACAGATGTGTTTAAGGCTTCATGCAGAGAAAAAAAATCAGAAATCTTTGATACAAGTGATAATTTAATATGAATGTTTTAACCCATTTTTCAGACATCCTGTTTAAAAAAAAGATCAGTTAAGCTTTGCCAAAAAATCAAAATGTGAATGGCACCCTAACACTCTGATTTGATGCACCCCAAAGCACCTGCACTACACAGTATGGTAATGTAATAGCGTTGTGGTGCTCTGTGTCGTACATACAAAACACAGCGTACATTAATATATGTTCATTCTTGCAGCCCAACACAATATTTGAATGGGCTCTCAGATTAGCTGACTTTTATATGTAGTGGCTGCATTTGTTTTCTTTTTTCTTTATATTCACCTAGTGAACCTGCAGTAATCCTATACTAAACTATAGGTTTGGTATGTATGAGCAGAAACATTGTATTTTTAGGATAGAACTACAGAACATTTCTTTTACTCCATACCAAAAACACAAAGTGGTTTTCTGTAGTCCAAATAGACAGCTAGGAACAATGTCACAGATAAAAGTCAGCACAGACAGAAAGTGCAGCTCAGATGATTTCTTTCAGAATGAGGAAGTATTTTGTGCAGCTAGTGAATATGCATAACAACACTTTCTATGGTATAATAAACAGACCAGAAGATAGAAGGTAAGATAAGTTCACTCTATAAGCTGTGGTTGTAGTTGTAAGCTGGAAACAATGATGACGTCCCAGCAGAACATTTGGATAAATAGTTGTAAGATACATGCTGTGCAGAGTGACAGGTCAGCTGACTAACAATAACATTTCCATTCAGTGGTGACAGGTCCTCCCTGTCAGTATGTACAAGGTTCCTGTATCACCTCTCCCTCTCCATGACCTTTAGGTTGCCGTCTCTGGAGCACCCTGTAAAGGATCTGCGGGCTGCGGCCGTTCCCTTCCTGAGGAGAGCAGCGCTGGTTTCCTGCCATGTGAGTGGAATGTGGAATATCACTCTGTGTTCAGCCATTCTGCCTCCTCCGCCTGCATGAGTGGGGCCCCTCACAGCCAGAGCCAAGTTACATGATGTATCCTGCTGGGGGGGAATGGGGACTGCCAGGAACGCTTTACAAGCTGATTGTTTTTTATGTACTAGCCCAATCTGTGTACAAATACAAAGTAACAGTCTTCTTCAAAGGGCAGCACAAGCAAAATCAATCAGCATAAATGCCAATATCAAAAAAATACTCATCATTTAAATGTAAAGCTTTGTACATACGTCAGATGATTGTCATCCAAGGTGAATGGTCAGGGTGAAAATCTGACATGTATAAAGTGATCCTCTGACCGATTGGGAATGGCCGCTATTCACTCCAATGGAGGATCTCACAATCTCAGTCATTCTCCCACCTCGCCTCTCCATTGCATAAAGCAGAGCTGTGTATACAGTGCTCATTTATTCATCTGTCACTGGAAAAGATCTTTTCCAGCAAAAATCGTCAGATATCTATGTGACTTCCATATGGGGCTTTAGACTCTCTCTTTTATTTATTTCTTTTCACTATCTGCCTTTTTCTGTTTCTCTTTTTCCTCTGTCTCCTTCTACTTGCATGTTGTGTCCTACATCTTGTTTTCCCTCTACATACTATACACGTTATTTTTGTCTGTTCTTTCTCCATTACTGTCTCAATTCCTCTCTCCCTGTTGTCCCACGTTTCATTATTTCTCTCAACTTCCCTCCTCAATTTCTCTACAACTCCTATTCCTTATTTCTCTCTTTTTACTTCTCACATGCCTCATTTTTTTTCCAGTACTCACCCCTTTCCCTCCATGTGCATGTTTCTCTAACTCCTTTTTACACTACAATATGTTTCCAAAATTAGCTCTAAATTAGCTCTAAGCAGTAAATAGTTATACATTCTTGGCTCTTCTTTATGGCTTTACACTGCCAGGCTGCACCCATCAAATAGCTGGCTGTATGTACATTCAATGGCTCATATTGTCCTCTTGCTGTCACTTGTACAATAGGAGCAGTAAATATGCCAGCTACACCCAGCCTTGGCTTTGCAGGAGTCACAGTGCTGCCTATGATTTGAATATTTGATCGGAACCTTTTCTCTTGCAGGTGATGGTGGTGTTGGGTTTCCGTGTCCATATGATGGGAGGCTCCATGCCATTGTTCTCAGAGCAAGACAATCCAGCTTCCTTCTCACCTTACATCCTCACCAGGTACGTGGAGGAGAACCGTGGCCCAGGGCCAGCATTTCTTTGTCTCCTGCGGTTGGATAGGAGCTCTGTCCTGTCTCTGCAGGTTGTTCTAGCAGCCCTTAGGAATAAACAGGAATTCAGCCACGCCATAGAAAAATTACCTTTTATAGCCTTACTGACAAGGTGAAAGATCTACCAATTGCCCCCCATAAATTTATTGCAGTGAGACCAAACAAAGAATAAGGAATTTTCTCTGCAGCATGTTGCCTGGGGACCGCCACAATGACTGCTTTTTATCTTTCCTGTAGGTTCCTGACCTTTTCCTACCTTTTGGCTTTCAATGCCTGCCTGCTTCTGGCCCCTATCACCCTGTGCTATGACTGGCAGGTAGGGAGTATACCACTCATTGATTCCCTTTGGGACAGACGTAACCTGGAGACACTCTTCACAATGGTGGTGCTCGTATCTCTGGGCCTGCACTGCCTGGCATCAAGAAAGGTAAAGAGGCTACTTCTGCCATTTGTACTGAAAGAGAACTGGTAAACCATTAACAAACCTTAGGCATACACCACAGTGCCAAGTGTAGTCTAACAAGCAGTTGGCATGTAAAGCTTCGTACAAACATCAAATGATTGAAGGAACATGTGTACAGAGGTCTCCTGATGTCATTCGTCAATCTACTATGGCAGATGAACTACTGATGGAATGACCAGTGTGCAATCCCATGGAGGAAAGCGCACCAGGGTGCCGCTCTCTTGTCCTTCACCTTCCTCTTCCATCGGACACCTACCTGCACAAGGCTTTACAGACCATGCATTGGGTGGATAGTCATACAGGGAAGGAGAAAATTGTGTTAGATCTGTGGATACTTAGCTTAGAAAATATGGAAAGGACTCAACTCAACAGCTTGCATTTGTTAGGGGTTGATGCCCCCTTCAAAGATCCAGACTGCAGCCATGAGAAATTAGAATTAGGGTGTCTCACTATTGCAGTGCAGAGTTCCTGGGTCTTAAAACCAATGTGATGGGTTTTCACTATCCCTGCTCTGACTTTTTGGGTGGTTGCACACCAACTGAGTCACTACCAATTCTGGTGAGTTCTGCAACTACACACCTTCGATACCCATTATAAGATCTCTCACCATCACCATGTAGAATATAACAGAAGGAGCTGGGACACACTCAGGAACACTCAATACTTTCTTGTTGGCAGGAACAGAGTTAATATTGGTAGAAAGAGCTAGATGAAGATAAAGCATAAAACATAGGTCGATTTAGCCAATCAGACTCATTCTATAATTAACCTATAATTTCTGGTGAAGCTGGCTCCTTGGAATGACTATACATTTTTTATAAGTGGAAAATATATTTTATTATCATGTTAGGCATTTCAATGTTAACTCAAAAAGTTTACTAATGGAAATACATGTTCCCTTCCAAAACCATAACTTGTCATGATTTGGAGAGGAGTACCACACCCTCAGGAGTAGGGCGCCAGTTTGATCTATGGCGATTTGTTTGTACGGGAAGTTTTTTTACTCACTTTCCTCCTCTTGCCGTCACCTCCGCCATATTTGATCGTTATCACCTCAGCAGGAAGTCTATTTATTCATTGCTCCACTCACTTACCAGCTCCTGGAAACTTTCTCTTCAGCTGCCAGAACAATGCTGAGTTTTTTTCACAGCTTTCCATGATGTTGTCAGTGTTCATTTATCAGTGTCACAGTAAACCAAGTCACCAGTGTTATAAGAATCTGGTTATATGTCAATAATGCACATTAAAGGGATTGTCAGCGTGTGTTGCAGAACTTGTTCTGCTATTTTCTAATAATTGAATTATTGGAATCTGCAGACTGATTAAACAAATGTAACATGTGCTGTCATTTTTAGATCTAAACTAAACAAGAGTTAGTAAAAGGTGACACAACTATAATCCTACAGATATTTTTACAAAAAAGTCACTTTGACAGGGATTAAAAAAACACGGTCACAGCAAGGGGCATTGTGCTTGAATGCTTATAGCTGATGTTTAATCTGCATATATCTTGCCCTTACTGGTTCTTCCTTTTCATACTCATCATCACAAATAGTACACTCTTCTGTTTTCATTGCATAATATGCATAATCATGATTTCATTGCATCATTGCATAATATGCATAACCATCTGGTCTGTGTACTTCAGGTAGATCATGGTGGGTCGCAGGGGGTCCAGATATGTTTCTGCAAACAGAACACTACTTTAGGTATTACCCGCCAGGCAACAGCATGTACAGTATGTAGAGAGGGGGAGAGAGGCGTTGGTGATGAGTGGAGTTTTGTTGTTTACTCAGGAATTAGGATCATTATTTCTTAGGGATCTGGCAAGAGTACATGGAAATATAATTGGCTGATGAGCTTCTCACAATTTATTGTACAGTGCTGGGTAATATGTTGGCGATATATAAATCCTGTTTATTAATAATAATATTAATAATAATAACAATAATAATAATGCCGTTGACGATCATGTCTTGCAGTTCTCGGTTCTGTATATGCATAGTGTTTCAATATTTTGCCCCTTGTAAAGTGATATTTTACTTACAGCCCTGTGCCGTTTGTCTTGTATGCTTTAGCAGTCTTGCCAAAATTTCCATTCTGGTTCTGGTGATTACACATACTACTGTGTGCTCCAGCAGCTCCTGTTTTAGCATAATTTAAAAATCAAATATTAAAAATTCAGCTGGTATTGAGGCAGTCCCTTATAATGAGCACATTTAAAGGAACTCAATGCAGGGATAGTAGAAACCCCTTATAATGGGCACAGCAGGTGTGTAGACCCAGGAATTCATTGCAGGGATAGTGGGGACCCTGATAAAGGGCACAACACATATACAGACCTGGGATGTCAGTGCAGGGATCTGCCCAATAGAGCCATTGAGGGATAGAAAATACTGAAGAAACTGCATAAATATTATTTCCTTTTGGGTAGACTGAATGTTTAATAGTTGTGTTACTGCCCCTTACTAACATTCGGCTTGTCCTGCAGAGGAGTGAACATCGGGAGGTTTTGGTGGGTCTTCTCTTCCTAGTTTTCCCATTCATACCAGCCAGCAATCTCTTCTTCAGGGTGGGCTTTGTGGTGGCGGAGCGAGTCCTCTACATGCCCAGGTACGTCTGAGATTTTTTATGAAATGTTACATATTTGTATAAACCTGAAATGTCAGGGGGTCAGAGAATTACTGTTGTTAGTATTCTGTCCTCCAGGTCCTGAAAGTGCATGATAAGTCCCATAAAAAGCATATATACATAGATAACTTCAGGGCTCCATGTTAGCAAAGTCAGGAGCAAGTTAAGCTAGAATAGGGGGGGGGGGGGGTAACATTCAGATATATCTGTACATGAATAAGCAGATTATTCAAAATTTGTCCTGCACTTCTTTATTGACACGGGTTGACACATTAACCAATGGGCAGATATATTGAAATAAACACAAAACATCACCAAGACTAAAATTCCCCCTAATTATATTACAGTTGCTGCAATTAAACACATGTTTATCTGTCTGAGCCGAGGCCAAAACACACAATCTTTAAGAGGTTGGATTCAATGTCTCTGGAAGTCATTCAGTCGAGAATCTGGGCTGTGTTCTGTCTTGGCGGAGAGGAGGACATCACTGCCAATGCATTGCAGGATTATCACCAGCCAGGATGTTATGATGTGTGTAATCCAGGGGCCTCGTTCCGGATACAGTTACAGAAACACAACACTGAGCAAAGTATCATTATTATCCCAATAGCACCAAAACTTTTGGTGTATTTCCCAGGGCCAGGGTCTTGTACTAAATAAATATCCATTATATCTCTGTAACCAAGCAGCAACTTTCCAGGTCAGTTGTATGCAGCGTATAACACATATTGCCCCCATTTTGTTGCATGGTGAATTGTGTATTAGTACCTTTGTTACTTTAAAATTGTATTTAGGGAGTGCACAAGACAGTGGCTTAAACTTCATTCAGGCTTACATTAGGAGCAAAGCCTGTGCAGCTCCAGGAGGTTGGCATCTTACCTGCTGCTTGGCTGCCCACATCACTAAAGAACCAGCATTTGCACATTTTTATATTGGGCGGTATTGAACTCTTCACTACAGGTATATCATTTAACAGGAAAGAAAATTTGCCACAGTTTTTTTATTATTATTTACTTGAGAAAAAAGCATGCAGTAAGAAATGAAGCCAACACTGGTTTACATAAATTAAAAGGATTATGGTTAAAGAAATAATTATACATTCAGGAAGGCATTGGGTACACTCTACATTACTTTTTTTTCATTTTCTCAAGTGAGCCTGTTTGTTTTGTTTTTTGCAGTATGGGTTTCTGTATCCTGTGTGTCTATGGAATGAAGGTCCTTTACACCCGAACTTGCACACGTGCGTTTTCTGCTCTCATATTCAGCTTTTTCCTCCTGTTGCTCCTTTTCTCCTGGAAATCTGTGTCACAGAGTGAGTGCTGGCGGTCACGGGAGGCTCTGTTCAGGTAAGTATCTATCTTACTGATCTGGTTTTCTGATCCCAATGTGTGCCCTTCCTCACAATTTTTTCTTGTCCCAGGTCCGGTGTGCAGACCCTTCCACACAATGCCAAAGTGCATTACAACTATGCCAATTACCTAAAGGACCAGAACCGAAAGCAGGAGGCCATAGACCACTACAAAACTGTACTCAGGTAACACCTCAATTTATCCAGTGTCAATAATTATTACACACAAATGATTATTATAAATTTGATGATGTTAGATTTGGATTCAATTTATTATATATTTGGAGGTCCTGAGCCAATTGGTTTCAGTGTTATTTTGGGTTGCTTGGATTTACAGATGGAAAATGGGATCAAAGGCTATTTCTGTCTTATATCTTCTTCTGCTGTAATAAAGGTTTTAGTTTGATCTGGATTCACAGTTAATGGCCCATTTTATTTGTACCTGCAAGGAGCTGATGGGACATATAGTCAAGCCTGTTCCCATTGCTAGTTTAAAGCTGCCTTTTTCATACACCTTATCATGCTACATTTTTATATTCATGCATCATGAATTCTGCTTTAGTCTCTTGCTTTTTTTATCCCTAGGTTGTATCCAAAACACTCCAGTGCCCTCAACAATCTCGGCACGCTGACTACCAATGCTACTGCATCTGAGGAATATTACCGCAAGGCCCTAGAAATCAGTCCACAACACAGCCGGGCGCTCTTCAATCTCGGCAACTTGCTTCGGTAAGGAAAAGGCCATAAAATTCAGAGGCCATACTGGCCAATCACATATAATCTTAATTAGTTGTACACAGTCAGAACTTGTGTGGTCTTTGGCTAAGTAGTTACAATTTCTTATGATACCCATCAAATGTTAAAATAATCCGCATAACAACCGACTTCCTGCAGGAGGGGGATAAGTGGATGCCAGTGGGTCATCTAAATATTAATTTTCCGGGAGGTACCATAGTTTTATTTAACACCATGAGCACATGTATTTGTTTTTGAGTCAGGAAATCAGGTAGTCATAAAAATGTTACACAGAAATGTGACAATTACGTCTTTGTCTCTTCTGTAGGACACAGGGGCGGAATGAGGAAGCAGAGCTCCGTTTGCAGAAATCCATTCTCCATGGTCCATATTTTTCAGACGCCTACTCCAGCCTAGGATCACTACTGGCTGATCAGGTGAGATTCTTCTCCATGTCACTGTTCTTGGTATATTAGTGGCTGGTGTTGGCAGAATCCTAAATTGTGTTGATGACATCAGGTTGGTATCAATTTGTGGTGCTTCTGAGATCATTTGAAATTCATTGACAGACGCAACCTTCAGGTAATCCCAATCTGTTCTACTTTTGACATGCTTCAGTTTTGTTTTGCATTCAAAAAGACATATAGCTTAAAGGCAATTTACACAGGTACTTAGTCTTTCATAGGGGACAAAAACACCGTCATTGCTTATCATTCCTGAAGAATATGATAGTTGCTCAGTTGTCATGTTAAACTTTCAACTTCAGTCCTTTGAGTCATTGACCCTGAAGAAATATACAGTCTATAACATCTAGGTGATGTGACTTACAAAACAACTCTGCCAGAAATTCATAGAGTACAGCATGGGAATTAAATTTTATTACAGTGAATGCATACATTTGTGCTGAAATCAATTCATTCAGTCTAGGAGGATTCAAGCTATTCATGGAGGAGATCTGCAGGAACAGAGATGGGTGAGGATCTGGGATCTGAAATAGTAGGCTTGAAGAATAATAAGGTTGGTTGGGTTATGGTCCACTACTACATTTATAATTCTCTTTTTACCTGAAGCTTCAGAAGAATACCTTTCTACAGCCATCTAGTAAATGAGCGTGTAATGATAGCAGTTGAGTCTCTCATTTATGTACACATTGTTAAAGCCAATAATTCTTCAAATCATAGTAATGTGGGAGAAGGTTCACTAGGGAGAACATACAAATATGAGCAATATCCTAGGTGGGGATTGGTACCTGGGTCCGAGAGCCATGTATCCAATTAGTTATTTAGCTATTTAATTAGGAATTACTGTGGAAAAAAGAGCCCATTGGCTTCTAATAGGCTATTACTAGTGCCAGTTATTACTACAATTCTATTCTTACTGTTTTGGGACTGCACTAAGATTGAAACTATTCTAAAACTACAGCTAAAGAACTTGTTACTTAAAAATCACAGTGTTCTAGATCTCAAATAAGTGTCCTGCCCTAAAATCTTCTTCCCCAATCTTTTCAGAAACGTCAGCGAGAAGCAGACGAGGTCTATGTAATGGGAATTAGGAACTGTCCAGACAGTTCTGACCTACAGAACAATTATGGAGTGTTCCTGGTGGATATTGGTGAGTAATTTTTTTAATGTAATTTAAGCTTAAAAAATGTGATTTCTTTCCACCAGTAGATGACCTTGGTCCTCAGGATTGAATAACGTCCTTTATCACTCAATCATGTGTATACTTTTACAAAGCAGAATTTAGCCTAGATACTTCTAATAAAGTTGTCCTAATCTTTTCTGTTTCTTATTACAACTTACTATACTCAGCCATTATACCCCCTCCAGCCACTTTCACCTGCTTTCACCATTATCCAGTCCATCTGTACTTCATTAAAAATCTCATTGTAGCTGGTAAGCCTTTCTGTGTAGCATTAAAATATATTTATTATGTTTTGAATTAAAACTTGTCTGGACTCTTTTCTTCATTTTTTCCTGCAAGTTTTTGTGCTGTTTTTTCTACCATATACAATATAATTGATAATTTATTGGTTTCCTAGTATAAGGGGACAATGTTCTATCCTTTTTTTTCCCCAGTGTCCTGTGTTGTCAATCTGTGGCATGCACTCTCAGTGAATACTTCTGGCTGATTCCATTGCACAGGCATGGTCGGCTGTTATCACCATCATGAAATATACCTTAATCTATGCCTTGCAACCATTGCTGAAGTTCCTGTTTGCAGGAAGTAAATGCAAAGAGGACAAAGAATATCAGCATCACTGAGGTAGAAATTGTTTTTGATGCACTTGTGCTAAGAGCTAACACTTCATCTTCCTGTTTGTTCCAGGAGCTCCACAGAAAGCAGTATCTCACTATCTCCTAGCGCTACAGCTGCGCCCTAATCACCATGTGGCCATGCTGAACCTCGGCCGCCTCTACCGCTCACTGAACCAAAATAGTGAGGCTGAGAAATGGTATAAGAAGTAAGGCACTTTAGATATTTAATTCCATTAATGCATTAAACCAATAGCTAAACATCCCTTATAACCATATTGTGGCACACAGGTTAAACTGGTATTTTTTATTATCCTAGTGCAGAAACCTGGGTATTATCTGTGTATCTATAAAATCTTCACTGTTCTGCACATTCTGTGCTCTGTGGAAGCCACTTGTGTTTCTTCTTGGGAAGCTCATCAAACCATGTTTTATTCAAGTTGGCTTTATGCACAGGGAACAGAAAAGGAGTTTCTTTCAACTGTTACCACAAGGTTGAAAGAGCATGATTGTCTAAATGTCTTCATATGCTGTAGAATGAACAGTACTCCTCACCGGGGAAACCTAAATTATTGATTTGGAGGGGGGGTTCCCATACTTTCAGCCATATATTGTTGATGTGATGGACCACAAGATATGTGGTAGTGTCCACTAAGGCCAATATATGGTAGCAGAAAAGTGGCTTTATTAATTAAAATATTCAGAAGATGATAATAGTAGGCAGTCAGCTTCTGCCTAATATTTTGCTATGCTGTGGTGTTAAATGAAAAAAAAAAAATATATATATATAGAACAGCTATATGAACAGTAAGAACAGTGTTTCCTTTCATATACCAGTGTTTTCCAGTTTTTAAATGATTACCCTGCATATTACTTACCAAATTTTGAAACAAGTTTTAACTTGTATGACTTTTACTATCTGTGTCTTGATTAGGGCATACCAGATATCTCAGGACATTGATGTCATTACCCCCCTTGGAGCCCTGTATTATAATACGGGCAAATATGATGAAGCTTTACATCTGTATAAAGAAGCAGGGAGACTACACCCAGAAAATGTCCAGACACGTCTGTCATTGGTAAGTCATTGTAATTGTTTCTAGCAGGGTTTCCCTGGGCATACTTAAAGTAGGCAAAGAGAAGATATAGTTCATTTAGCTACTTCCAGCCCCAAATGAAGGGTTACATTTTCAGAAGCTTTTTTCTGTCTCAGTTTATGCAATGCAGAACTTACCTCACACTACTCATCTATCCCCATTCCATTTCAGTGCACCACCATCTTCCTCCTTTTTTATTACAAACTTCAAACATTTTAATTAGCTGTGCCGGGTATAAGTGCGTGGTTGTTCGTTCATTCCCAGTAGACTCGAGGGAAGCCGGGATTGCTGGCTTTCTTTTGCAACCACCGCTAAGCTATGTATGACCAGCTCAGCTTCTTTGACATTTTCCTGTCGTGATCAGGTAGGTAAAGTAGATTATTGCAGAAGGGACATCCCCTGTCCCTTTCTGCAATAACAACCTTCCTGATCGTGAATTTTTCTAAGTGCAACTTTAGTTCCACTTTAAAGCACTACACAGAATAATAAAAAGCTTTGAGAAGAGAATGAAGACATGGCTTCATTTTCACTTGTTACCTGAGCTAATAAGTATTGAGACTCCTCTCATCAGCGTCTCTTACCTCCTTCTTCACCATAATACTACTGCTAAACTAAGTATCCACATTTTATCCAGCTGCCCCAAACACTAACAACCAGTAACCCCCATGGTATATATGGCACACATTTTAAAATCAAGCCTATTTTCTATATACATACCAGTTTGTTAGCATTTTTTAGTCATTGTGAACACTTTACCTTATTTTCAATTTGGATCAGTTTTCTTCTCTTCTATTGTCTACTTTCTCCTATAGGCCCAAGTCCAGGCAGTGATGGGTCAGACAGATGAAGCAGAGAGTCTAGCTCATCAGATAGCAGCAAATTCCCCTGACTGTATAGAATGTTACCGTCTCCTGGCTGCCATCTACAGCAAACAGGAGAAGTATAACAAGGTACTGGAATTTTCCTAACACATTTGTTGTCATGTGGCTTCTAGTCTCAACCTGCTCTTAGCATGAGGATTTCCTGTAACCAACATTATCGCACAATAAGCAGACACGTGAACGGGGCCACATTAGATGGGGATGCTACAAGCAGAATTCCAGCACTGGGAAGTTAGACTAAGTCCAGGACTTTTTGAAATAAAATTGGAGCGTTTCACAGAACCAATTTGGACACAAATGTCAGTAGATACAAAACCTACTATCATATTGTAGCCTTTGTGTTCAGGTATAAATAAGATACTATTAAGGAGGTGAGGTATATTCTCTTAACTGACAAGAAGAAAGGGAGGAGCTCTATCCAGTGCTTGACAGCCAATTTAGATTAACCCCCTTAGCGGTAATCCTGAGTGTGACTCGGGGTGAATTTACCATGCAAAAAGCGGTAATGCCGAGTCACACTCGGGGTTTCTAAAAACATTAAAAAAAACACTCACCTTGTTCCGTTGGTGTCCTCCCAGGCCCTGCTGGTCCTTGCAGGTCCTCAGGACACGTCTTCTTCCTCTGATCTCCAGCCGGCGACTGCAGAGACGTTCTCCGGGGTTTCCCGGTGACGTTGGTGCATACGTCGGTGCGGGCGGGAGGAGCGACGGGAAATTCAAATAATTTTGTATTAGAGTCAATACAAAATAGCTGTATTGAGTCCCAATACAAATCTTTATATAAAGATTTAATATTGCATTTATTGAATATTGGACATATTTTGGTGAGTTATGCCCAAGATTTATAGGCCTACAATGTAAAATAAATTTCCATGCAAAAAAATGGAACGCTTTTTGCGTGGAAATAGGGACAGAATTAGAATGCTAGGGGGGTTAAATATACATCTGAGTCCAAAGTGGCAGACAAACCACAAATCCCAACTGTAGATCCACCACAACAGATAACAAAAGCAGGAAATAAAGAAATCAGGTACCAACCAGCTGTAATAGGAAGGCAGCTGTGCAGACATGAAAAATAAGTGTCCCAAAACACTTAGAAAGGGGTTGGCTCCAACAATCCACAGATACCTGAGTCCTCTAACCGTATGTTTCATGTACACCTAACTGTATATTAAATGATTCAATACTGCTGGCATATCTCAGAGAATTTATAACCCATAGTCTAGGTTTTCAAATCTGTCAGCTTTTTTTTTTCCCTTTAGACTAGTTGACCATCTGTGTCATCTCTAGGCACAGGAGACCATCACCAGAAACAGCAGCTAGAAAGTTACCTTTAAAATATGATAACACCTTATGTCTTTCTATTCTGCAGGCTCTAGAAATGATTGATATTGCTCTGCATATGAAGCCAAAGGACTCCAAAGTAATATCTGATCTTTATTTCACAAAAGGCAACCAACTGCGAGAGCTCAACCAGCTGGACAAAGCCTTCCAGGTATCCAATAAATCATGAAATACTCTATAGATAGTTTGTGAATGTTTGACCAAACACCTAGGTAAGCTTGTTGGGCATTTTTTTCTAAACATATGGACAGTGATATTGATCTGCCTCACTTTGTGGGTAAAACAGCCTCCATTTTTATGAGAAGGCTTTCTGCACAATTTTGGAGAGTTCCTGGGGAAATTTGTGGCCATTTGTGTTGTCAGGTACTGAGGCTGGATGAGAAGACCTGGCTTGCAATCAGAACTCTAGTTCATTCTGAAATATTCAGCAGAGTTGAGATCAGGGCTCTATTGAGCAGCCCATAACATCCAAGTTTAATACCCTTTAATACCAACTTACTCTAATTTTTCTTTATAACATAAGAGGACCCTTATTATTATATCTACAGCTCACAGTACATGTAGAATTGTGATTAATGGGAAGAATGTCTTCTACATTGCTAGCCAGCGGGAAGAATGTCTCCCTTACAGATAGCCAAATAGATCATTAGTGTCACTTAAACTGACCTGAGAGGCACAAACTGCTCATTTCTCAAGGAACTCCTAGCAAACTCTGGAGGAATCTTGGTTGGGAAACACTGATTTAAGCAGTTCCAGTGAACAGTAAGAACAGTTTTTAAATTTTATACCAGCACTTTTCCAGATAAAGCAGGGACACTTGCCTAAATGCAATAAAAAAAAAATTGTAATTTGATAATTACCTTGATTTTTTATTTACCAGGCAAAATGAAAAAGAAAAGATTTGGAGTGTTTTCACTGAAAAACTAAATTTTATTTGCTAAACATTAACTCAATTAGAAATTGACGCTTGCAACACAATCTAAAAAAATTTGGACAAAGGCAAAGTAAGACAGTTATACAAATAACATTTGGTATGGTTCTTCAATAAGCAGGTTAACTGGTAACAGTTGTAGATATCAAGTTTGGATTTCAAATGAGTATCCACCAAAGGCACTTTACAGTGCTGAGCCTTATGAGAGAATTGTCTGTCATTAAAAAAATGTTTTGCAGATTTCTCCTCACTTCCCATTTGTTAGAATATTTGTGAGGGGAAATCAGGTAATGAAACTTGAAGATAAGTAAAACACAACAGATGTTTAATTCTTCTACACTTTATCCAAAACAAGAAATAAAAAATACACATACATTTTGTTAACCTGCACTTACTGCCTGATTTTGTATGAAATCTTCTTTGTGTTCTTTTCAGAGTTACAGCCTTGTAGCTGACCTAAGCCCCAAGCAAGCCCAGGCCTGGATGAACATGGGAGGCATTAAACACATTCAGGTAAAACAGTAAATTAGAATTGGTGCAATCTGTTTGTAGGGTCATTTGGCTCATGCTAAAATGCATTATATATATATATTTATATTCTAGCTAGCTAAAATATAATAATTGCTCTGGTTCATAAGGTGGGTACAAGTATGTGACCTAAAGGTTAAAAAAATAATTTTCAGGTCCTTTGTAATGGGTCTTTACACTTTTATTGTTGCAGGGGGATTACATTGCCGCCCGAACCTATTATGAAAAGGCCGCAGTCTTGGAACCTGACAGCAAATTGCTAAAAGAGAATTTAGCAAAACTGGAGCGCTTGGAAAGCAAAATACATGGAGCAAAGGCAAAAGGTTCTGGTGGACAGTTAATGAAAGAAGAGAAAACCCTTACCAAACAGGAGGACAGGATATCAAAACGAACCGTTCAAGATAAAGAGTCTGGAAGTATAGGACCGCAGAAGATGAAAAACAGAAGAATGGGGCAGATTTGATGAAAAAATATGGGCTTGCTGTAGCTGGATAGGTGTTCAGTTACAAGGAGAAGCTTCAGGCCAGAACAACAGTGATCTGACGGAAGAAAGCACACGATGAATGGGCAGTGATGATTCAGTAGAATTATTCCACAAATCGCGATATAGTGGCAAAAGAAGTTACATGAAAATTTTTAAAATGTCTTGTAAAAGTTTAACCATCTCTAAGTTGTCCTTTTGGTCACTGAAACCACCTGTTCCATTTAAAGCTTAAAAGAAGTCAAATGTAGCCTTGGACAAGCTAAAAGGCAAGATTTCCATCTGGACACCTATCCATGCACTGATACACCACAAACTACTCACATCCATGGGCCCAGATCATACAGGGCAGCCATTTTGAACTCTGGCCTGTGTCGTTGAAGCATTGATTGCTTCTGATACCTATTGCAGGAAGTGAATTTGACCACAGCATTTTAGATGAAGGAAAGGCAAGAAAACTTCCACATTTTGTGTACAGCCTGACTTAGAAGGAGGATTTCAAGAGGTCCTGACAATGTATTCACACCCACAAAACTTAGCAAGACATCAGCCTGTGTATGCCTGCCTTATTTTTAATATTGGTGGTCAGAGAAGGATAAGCATTTCACAGGTAGCCCATATTTGCTATATAGTACAACTAAAACATTCTACTTCAGTTTTGGAACCATTTTATTTTCAACTAAGTCTCACTGAAATCCTGTTCCATTTCCTAGTATGACCTACTTTCATAACAGAGAGTAAAACACTGGGTGGTCATTCCGAGGTAAGACCCATACACAAATATATAGAATTTCAACAGCTATAAGAATTATACAGATACAACCCGGCAACATGTATTTAAACTTTTTGAATTGTTTTTGGGATAATGAAGACTGGATTAGGGCGGCATGACTGCATTTCCATTCCAGCTAAGGAATAATTCAGCTAATACTTCTGTCCTAGAATTCAGTAGTAGAAGACACAGCTGTCAAGTATTGTTAGCTAGGGTCCAAATTTGTCATAATAGTTCTGGTGTTAGTCATGGCCATTAATAATTAAATTAAATTATAAGAACAATGTCCTACCAGTAGAAAACTTAACACTGGATGGAAGCCTTGGCCGTTACCTGCCAACCCCCCTTACAATAACCCCTTTCCTATAATAATCCCTCCAGTATAGGCACTTAAGGTTTCTTAGTAAGATAAGGTGTTTTGGCAAAGAGACAAAATGGTCGCCCTAAGGGCAAGAAAAACTTACAGGTTGAGTTAATTACAGCATACAGCAGTTAAAGATTTCCTCCTACAAAAATATTATGCTTCTATATTTTTATAGAAACATTAGCCAAGTACATGTAGAAAGAATAAGGACCACAAGGATTGTATGACTTTTTTTAAAAAAATGTTTAATTCCAAAAGTGTAATTCCAACTCTGTTCAAAGACCAGGTAAATGTCAGAAGTTTTTATTGCTGAGTCCCTGACTGGGAGATTCTTTCGCACTTTTTTGGTAAATTTGTAAGGTTATACCAGGGTTACAGCAACTAAGGATGAATCTTCTAATTCACAGCCTTTATAAAATTTAAAGAAAAGTTTTTGACTGAAGTTACACTTTAGTCTTAGCAGAGATAAAACGTAACAATGTCTTGAAGACACCCAGATGTATGTGGATGGCAATTATCCATGTGTATATATGTAAATACAAAGACAAGGAAGTTTTATGTGAAGTTTATGGCTATTGGCATTAAAAGTTCTGGGATGAAGAAAGAAAAATGTATACCGCACAAAAGCTTTAAAACAAAGAATCCCAAAGTTTTTCTTTTTTCTTTAGGTCAGGTATTGGTATCAGTCTGATTTTGTTGTTGTTTGTTGTGAATGGAGTGTTCCCTTTGCTGCATGCAGAGTGTTTGGTTTTTAATATTTAAATGTTGGGCTCTAAGTCTGTATATCAGGTGAATTTAGCCAAAACTTTCCTGAAAACATTTTTTTCTAGAATTCTTCTGTAATGTTTTGTGGCACATTGAACACAGATATAAAAATCTAAGCTTCAGTCCAGCTTCTTTGGATTACAATAAAGTGGAATCACCTACAATGCTGTCCCTGAAAAAGTAAAGAGTAATACTGCTTCACTAAAGAGAATATATAAAAATAGTTTCCCTTATATGCTATATATATACCTTTTTGCCTGGATTTTTGCTTTAGAAGTGTTTCTAAGCCTCACATTTTTGAAATCATTAAATTAGACACTGCAACCTATTCTGCAACCTTGGCTCAATCAATTTAGAAGGACACAGTTAAAACAATAAATTACTAATTTTTTTTAATTCTAAAAATAAATTACAATGTATGTTTGACATTTTCCATCCAATATTTATTTTTGGGAAGGGAATTTTTTTTATTTTTATCATTGGGAAGGGAGGTCTGCAACATACGTGATTGTTTTTATGCAAGTATCACTTTAAAGTGATAAAAATAAATCCCAATTATTTACAAAGCACAGTACCAACCCTACAGATGTAATATTACCCTCATAAATTATTATATGTATGTATTGGAAAATGTAAAGTTTTATACATTTTGCTGAATTATTTTTTTACAGTGGCATATCGATCTATTTAAAATGTCTAAAACGTGAAATAAAGAATATTTTTCCTGAAAGAAATATATAAAATAACACAGTAGATATACAGCTTCTATAAGAAATTGTAGCACAAATATAATGGAATTTCAAAATGCAAAGACATTCGCCGACCACAGCAGACTTAATCATTGTCCTGTTTTAATATATTGAATTTTCCGCTTTTAACAATGCAACACTTGTTTATTTTTGGAAGGAAAAGTATTTGATGGATTTTGGTGTTAAGAATGTCATATTTTTACCCTCTACCTGGCTGTGTGATATGGTCTTGTGATATGTCAAATAAAGAAAGAATATATTTGGAGATGTGTTTTTGAATAAATGTTCACCCTTAAACTGGAACTCCAAAGAAATCCATTGTAGCAAATCATAAGGTGAAAGTTTGCAGGAATGATCAGTGAACACAACCAGGAACTGAACAAGGCTCGGAATTTTGACTTTTTGTGCATCTCTGTCTAGAAAGTGCATGAATTAAACCTGAACAATAACGGGGCTGTGCTTCTGGAGAGAAAAGCCAGGTATCTATTAAATGTAATACATACCTGCAAGTGTTACACATTACTCAGCATGCATCAATTCAAAATAAATATATATTTAATGACAGGTTCACTTTAAGGCATCCTTTCACATTCCTGAGCTCATGATCAGCTGGCTATACTCTGCACACCTGATAAATGTGAATGGTCAGCCCCATTTCTTGGAACTATGGCACTTTGTACTTTGTTCCTTGCTAGCTTGCTCCTTTCAGGGGGTGAGATAATATGATTATATGAATCAAATTTCTCTAAACATTAACTGTATTTATAGAGGGCAATAGACTTTGTGGAAAGGGTCATTTTTGCTATGGCCTGCATGGGTATTTTTTTTGATAAGCTAAAATAAGCCACAGGTATTACAACAATACCAATTTAAACAATACAACACACACTATTGTTGAAGATTTGCAAACAACACAAAGTTTGTAGCATTGCATAGCTCATGGATGTATCTAAGATCAAGAACTTTTTAGAAATGGGAGTAATCATTACATACATATTATCCTTTATGGGGGATGCAATGGCCATTAGGGTTCACCTGGTCAGAGTAATATGCAACCTTCTTACAATAGGCATAGGGGTGTATGAAGGAATATAAAAATACCTTACACACAATTTAAAACAGATGGGTCTTCATAATACATCAGAGACTGTTTTACCAATATTACCACCTAATGACTGCAAGGGTTGGGAGCAGGCTCACCAAAAGAACAAAATTAACCTCCATTTATTATTAGGCTAAGGTGTTAAAAGCATTAGAGCATTCACCAAGACCAGGTAAGATTTTTTTTACCCCAATCAATAAGATCTAAACCCATTCCACAAGATGAGGAGCATAGATAGGCTTCCAATAAAAATAAATCCACATGCCTTTCTTAATTTTAAACAGTGACCTGGGTATGGTTGACAAATACATAATTTGGGTTGTAGCCAAGATCATGGACCAAGACAAATCATCACAGAGGTTTCTATAAATAACTGCTCAACTTTTTAATAATTGTAACTGACTAGACTGATTTCCAACAAGATCACTAATTCTTCCATACATACAGCTGTCTTTAGCCTGAAACTGCCCAATGGGTCCCCTTTGCTGATCTCCAGAAGGCGGTTTGCATCACGTAATAATCAAGGTAAGTGCTTCCTGCATGTCTGTACACATTTGCTGGTCATTAAATGTTTCCGGCAGTGATTTATATGAATACATGGTGGTAGGTCTGTTAATTAAAGGGCCAGAGACAAGAAAACAGAACATTGAGCTCTGAAATGAATTCTATCAATGATAAAGTTGGACTTTTTTTTATAATTAATGGAAGTAAATTTTTAGTGTGTATCACATGAAATAGCTGGCCAGTGAGAAGAATGCCACCCTTTTAAAATTACCAAAATTAGTAAACTGACCCAAGAGGCACAAACTGCTTATTGCTCAATGAACCCCCAGCAACCTCTGTAAGAAGCCTTGTTAAGAGACACTGATCTAGCAGATACCAAAATGTATGGGGTCTAAGGCTGTGAAGAAAAGAAATCAAACCATATGGGCTATATGGTTAATTAATTGCAGCTTCATCACACTGCTAGAATCTCATATCAGTCTCTGCATAACCCTACTTTTAATGTGAGCCGCTACATAGAAGATTTTCTGTTGCAAGACTGAGTTATCTATTGCCTATGAATCCACAGAATTATACATATAATGATTAATGAATTTATTCATACTCCCTGGACATCAACTAGAGCTGTGGATAATCATCAAAAGTGTATGTCAGAGCAAAATGTGGAAAAGAAAAACATACACATATGTAGGAGAACAGAAAAATGCCTGCTGATATGCCAGTATTATACTAGGTTTCTAAGGTTTTTTAGTGAGTTGGCAACACACAGCGTTGTTCTGGACTTAAAGCCTTCCCAGTTTTATTTTGCCAACTCCTTCGTATCTCTATAACACCAAAGCAATGGTATAAATGGGTACAGAGCCTTCAATTAATGGGTTGAGCTGGCATAAAATGCATTTCAGCTACACAATCATGGAACTTATCAAGACTTTGCAGAAGTTGGCACCTGCTCTGCTATAGACATTGGTAGTCCAGGTAGAGTCTAATGCCACCCTTTTGTTTTTTTGTTTTTGTTTTTCAAAAGCCTTTATTGTCACCTCTCCTGAAGCCTATTTCTCCTACCTTGCCTCCGTTTTGTAATACATCAGGCAAGCAAGCCGAGATTGTATATCCAGATTCTATAGTGTATGGCTAAGAGGTCTTTTATTACAAGGAAGTGGCAACCTGGCAACTGACAGGGTCGTTTGAACTGTTAATGGTATTTTAAGTCCAATGACTTGAGTAGGGAGCCCAATATTTGCCATCCCCACCACCTCCTGCCATTTCCATTGTTAGAAATGGTAAAGTAGTAACAGTAGCTGACCTCTCTTTCCCTTGTGATAGCAAAGAAAGAGAGTATTAGTTTCCTTTTATTATAGGGGGAGTGTTTGGACACAAAATGAATTAAATGGTAATGCTACCAAAATGTTAAACAGCCTAATGGTATCCCTGTCCCAAAAAATTCTCTAACTAATACCTCCTAACACTCAACCCCCTTCCTACCACAAAACAACAAATCACAACAAAAAAAGAGTGTGCCTGAACAAAACGAACCCATTCTGCACATCTCTGCCATACATGCACATTTCCTACAAAAAACACTGCAAGAAATTGTATGGATCTTCTCTATAATCTCAAGCAATGTTCTAAGCCCTGTCTAGTTCTCATCTGATGTATTTCAGGCACCACCATAAATAAGAGATGTTCAGTTCTAAAAGTCCTGCCCAAGTGAAGTATAGTTCACCCCCCTCCCCATAGCTAAAAAGCGAGAGAGAAAAAGAATGGGGCTCTGTAGTCCTAACGCTCTTCTGTCCCAGGGTAACGGTTTTCCTCTATAGATACATGAAGGGTATGTGTTGCACTAGAACACTAGTTGAAAATAAACTCTCCTTTCATAATGGTTCTAATTTGGTGTAAACCTTTCAATTTCTCCCTAACCCTTAGAAATGAAGTGTGGTGTTCAACCAACAAAGATGATGGCTAGAGACTTTTTACAAGCAAACTCTCGTATCATTGGGGGCGAGGATGCTGAGGAAGGCGGGCAGCCTTGGACGGTATGTTGGATGATAGAAGCATGGGTGCTCTACAGTGAAGGTGGCACAAGTCATTGAAAAAGAGCAATTCCAAGTAACGTGTGTAATTACTGAAATGGAAATTGTACCTAGGATTTGTTACTAGCCAGTAACCCAACCAACTCGTTTTTTTATTTTTCCCACTTTACTGAGCTCCAGACAACCTGCTAAAATCAGTATAACTTCAAAGAAGTGTTTTCTGCTTTACTTGCCAAAGAATTTTCATTTCTGTCCAGCCAGTTCTTTGGTCCAGGCATTTTTGCCACACCATAAAGCCAAACCCTAGACCTATCTACAGATTATAGCCAATACAGAGAAGAAATAAAGGTTGCTCTAAGATTCCTATTGCTCGAGATAATTGTTTGTAAGTGTATTAGGTAAATCTAGCATTTATTAAGCTAGCCTCCCTTTTCTAATGGTGAGGATGCAGCAGTCTACCCACCAGCATATTTATGAGGTAATTGATTGTATGTTTATAGTCAACTAATCTTAGGACTAGATTGGGTACTATAGTGGAAT